>NC_139704.1:25166530-25274030 GCF_964188405.1 Protomyctophum parallelum
GCGCTATGAGCTTGCAGGTCTGCTATAGATTTTTCAGAAAACTTTCAGGATTTTAGAAGGCATTTGTAGAATCATCCTCAGGCCATATTTTAAGACATTTAACTTCTTAAACACTCAACAACGACAAAACATTCACTCTGTACTTGGTCTGCTTCTTTGTCCCTCTACACACCAAACCCCTTTGCCAAAATTAGCCGGGCTATAAGATCACACAGCGCCTCGCGTGAGCTTGTAGATCTGCTATTTTTGGCTATAGTTCTCCTCAGAATAGGGATGCTAGGGTTCAAGTGGTTAAAGTGTATAGGGATGCTAGGGTTCAAGTAGGAGAAAAACAAATCACACAAACATTGGGTGGATTGTGTTTGCTCGGTAGTCTACCAAGCAATCTTCCTTCCTTCTCTCACCTATGGTCATCAAGTGTGGGTCATGACCAAAAGAATAAGGTTGCGAAGAATAAGGTCCCTCTCCCTAGGGAGGTCCTCGAGGCACGTCCCCCTGGGAGGAGACCCCGGGGCAGACCAAGGCGCAGTTGGAGGAAACACATTGACTCACTGGCCTTGGAACGTCTCGGGATCCCCCAGGAGGAAGTCACTAATGTTGCTCTGGAGAGGGAAGTCTGGAACACTCAGCTTCACCGCGACCCGACTATGGATAAGCGGTTGAAGATGGATGGATAGTGTGTTTGCCATGCTTAGGACACTGATTGTGCTTGTGTATTTGCTATGCGTTGTGCAAAATAGTAGTGCTGCACAATTAATCGAAAAAAGATCACGATCTAGACACCTATGCAATCTCAATTCCTAAATTTGAGCAAGAATCGTGCACCACTTAGTTGGCTGTCCAATTAATTTGAGTTACTTTCATGTTTTTGCTACAAGAGAGAGAGAGAGAATTTAGAGCGGTTTAAGTCAAGCACTTTGATGTTGTCTGATGTGTGCCACATTTTGAATGTAGTAATTAATGTTCGGCAACTACAGACTCAAAGACAATGAATATTTTGATGGGAAAAATGTGTACAAGTACAAGGTCGTTCATTGTTGTTGTCGGCAGGTGTTTGTGATGTTCTCTTGACATGTTTGGCATCGCTGGTATCTCACAGCAGTGGTTCGCAAACGTTTTGCCAAGCTAAGTACCCCCAAATATGTATTTGGTCACGGCCCCCATTTGGAAAGGTATTGTGTCAGCAGGGACCCCCAGGAAAAAAACTATTAAAATTTTCAATCCTATATTTTCAATATATATACTGTATATATATAAAAGCTTGCAGCGAGGCACAAAGTGATGCGCTGTGATTTTTGTATACCTGCTATTTTTGAATAGCCAAACAAAGTATAAAATGTTGACTAAAGTGGTTAAAATTATTGTGACGGCGCTATATTAACACATTTTGCCGGGGACTCCATGGTACCCTCCCACAGACCCCACTTTGAGAACAAATGTCTTACAGTATTTTGAGATTAGTTTCAAATCTAAAGTGCATCATGAATAAAATGTATTTCTATTACTTCTCTTACTCTGTAAATGTACCTGGCGTTGTCGTGAGCTTGTTAATCGGCTATTTAACCCATTCTGCACGGGAACCCATTTTGGTGTTAGCACTATGTTATGCTTTAGCTATTAAAAAATAGCATATCTACAAGCTCATATCGCGCCACCGAGTGGCGCGATACAAGCTTGTAGGTCTGCTATTTTTGACATTTTTAGAATCTGATCTCAGGTCAGAATGGGTTCGTCAGACCAGTGTGTGTCCAGTGGAAACCTCGTATGAATCTGATCTCAGGTCAGACTACTTCACAGTTCACATACAGCACTTGTGTTCTAGGGCTTAAGTGGTTGACGTGGGATGCAAAGTAACTAAAGCATCTCTGTCGGAAGTTCTCCTTAAGCAAAAATATCTAAGAAACCTGGCGATGGCTAATCAGTGTTTTGACAGGCTGACATGTGGCCTGCCTGACTGTTAGTGTGCTGTTGTGGAGAGTGGTTGTGAAATACTTGGCTGCCGTTCACTCAACACGGATTCCTGCAGTCTGCTGTCTAGCCGTCCGACCGACCCGGCCCACCCACCGCCCACTCCTCGTCCGTCCCAGGCTTTGCTAGAATCCAGCCTTTTGTCTCTTCTCTTCTCTGAGCTTTTCTTTCTCTCTCCTTTCGCTTCACTTGTGGTCGAGCGTGGCTGGAGGAGCAGCATTTTTCACAAAGATGGAATCCTCATCCTTTTTAACGCCGAGCCGCTGCTGTTCCTTTTTTGTGGACTTCTTTTTAATATGGAAAACGTCTCTGTCTCTCTCTCTCTCTCACCGCATTGCTTTTTAAATTTTTATAAAAAATATTCCGATGGAGAAGCTCTGTCTGAGCCACTGATGTTGTGTAGTTATTATTGTCTTTAAAGACGAGGGCGACAGATAATTTTGAACACTGGACATTTGAATAATGTGAAGGGGAAAAAAAACAGTACCTGTGTTATTATAATTGGGCATTCTCATAAATAAATAAATGTTTATTCCTGGTGCGGAAAACCTTCATGTCCATATTTTAACTTTTTTTTTTCTTTTTTTCTTTTTTTTTTTAAAGATATTTTGTTTGCGGCTTACGCCTTTTATTGATTTTTTAAGGGACAGATAGTAGGCTGACAGGAAACGGGAGAGAGATGGGGGGATGACGTAAAGGCCGTGTCGGGTTCGGGAGTCGAACCCGCGTCACACCGCGACTGGATCACCAGTCCGGTGCCCAGACCGTTACGCTACGGCCTGGGCCCATATTTTAACTTTTTATGTTTTTCTTTTGTAAATTAACGTAGGCCTACTACTTGATCATACATAAAAGCATCAAAAGTTGCAGATCAACAATCCTGTGTAAGTAGTGGAGTAAAGGTATTTAAAAAGGTATCAAGAAATTAAATACTCAAGTGAATCCCTTGACTCCTTCAAAACCGCTCTCAAAGGGCACCTACGGATGGCTGCAATTCGAAACTGGCCTCTGTAAAATCTGAATCCCCCCCCCCCCCCATTTTCCCTCACTGTATATTGTATCTTTTCCCTTTTTTGCTTCCCATATGATGAATTCCTGTTCTGTACTTTAGCTACATAGAAATGTCTATTTGTATGTCTCTAAATGTTTGTATGTCTTTAAATGTTTTGATGAATTGAACAATGTGGACCCTGTTGTAAACAAGTGTAATGCTTAATTGGGTCGTCCACTCACAGTTGACAGTCTTTGTATTGAGTTTGTGCTTAAAATGTACTGTAAATTCTACAAACTGTTAATAAATATTTCAATAAATTTCAATCAAGTATAAGTACCTGTTGACATGGGGCCGGGGGCTCCCTGACAAGGGGAGCCCCCTTCTCAAAAGTAAGTTTCCGGAGCGTCGCAAATATACTATCTGGTTTTGAATGTGAGACATTGACGATGTATACAGTTGGCCAATATTCTATTAATATATGCACAGTCATACTACAGTGTACTGTACAGCTAGGTAGGCCTGTCACAATTAATACAGTATCGACTAATCACAATTATTTGAGATTATTATTTTTCCATCCATCCATCCATCCATCCATCCATCCATCCATCCTCAACCACTTATCCGTAGTCGTTTCGTGGGGGCAACAGCTCCACCAGAGTGCTCCAGACTTCCCTCTCCAGAGCAACATTAGTGACTTCCTCCTGGGGGATTCCGAGACGTTCCAAGGCCAGTGAGTCGAATCGATGTGTTTCCTCCAACTGTGCCTTGGTCTGCCCCGGGGTCTCCTCCCAGTGGGACGTGTGTTGAGGACCTCCCTAGGGAGACGCCCGAGAGGCATCCTAACCAGATGCCTGAACCACCTATAAGCTGGCTCCTTTCCAGGCGAAGGAGCAGCGGTTCAACTCTGAGTCTCTCTCGTGTGACTGAACTTCTCACCCTATCTCTAAGGGAGATGCCAGCCACTCGTCGAAGAAAACTCATTTTGGCCGCTTGTATTCACGACCTTATTATTTCGGTCATGACCCACACTTCATGACCATAGCTCATGAGTTAATCGTTTCCATGTTGAAAAATGTCCATACATTATATCAAACATTAGGTCTATATCAATCTTTTTTTTTAACAGAATCTGTGCCAGAGCGAGATAATCTCGTGAATAGCTACTGTACCTCGCTGTGCCATCCACGAGATTACGATATTTGATTAATTCAAGCATTAATCCAACATTTAAAAATCCTGATCCGACGCACACACGACCACTTAATAGACCTTTTTCTTTGACAGAATAGCAGATCTACAAGCTTGTAGAGAAAAGCTTGTAAGATTGTATACAATCCAAAATAGCAGGAAAACCCGCATGATGTATACATCATGCAGGTATTCCTGCTATTTTGGAAATGTTTTGGAAAGAAAACATTAACCTATTCTTGACGGGAACCCCTTTTGGTGTTTTAAGCATTATGTTATACTTTAGCACTGAGTGCCGTGCTACGAGCGCGCTATGAGCTTGTAGATCTGCTATTTTTGAAAGATCACGCGGGGGGGGGGGGGGGGGGTTGTTCCCTGGAACAACCTATTTTCAGATGGGGGTCTGAGGCCAAATACAGATACGTTTTGGGGGTCCTAAAACTAAAAAACACTAATGAAATCGTAAATCACAATTATTTGTGTGACAATTAATCATCAAGTCTAGCTAGCTTTTAGTGTTTATTTCTTTTCATTTTCCTAATAAAGTTGTTTTTATTGTGTTGCTAGTTGTTACCTCTGCCCCCGCATGTAAAGAGTCTTTGGGTACTCTGAAAAAAGTGCTATATATGTTTGAGATATTATTATTATTAATATTAAGTAAAATTTGTAATTGTGACGGCCCTAATGTACAGCTACTGTACCAACTTCTTCCACTCATGATGTCATGATATCCTTCATGTCCGGACTGGACAGCTGGTTATTATGGAGAATGTTTCTCTCATTTCAAGTCATTTCCATTAAAACACTTTTTCTCCCCTTCTAGATGGACTAGTATGTAAATACGTGAAGTTGGCCCTTATCAGTCGCGTTGCTCTACCTTAAGATTTGCATCTAGCAATAACAGCGCACACACACATACACATACACACACACACACATGCGCGCACGCACGCACGCACACACACACACACACACACACACACACACACACACACACACACACACACACACACACACACACACACACACACACACACACACAGCAGTGGGAAAGCACCGCCAATGTAAATTCACTCCACTGCTGGTTAGAATGACACATCGACTAGCACACAGTTGAGACATATCTCACACTTTCACCACAGTCATAGTAGATGCTGTCAGATCGGTTGCTGGTTGAAATCCCTGTGTTTTAGAGGTTGAAGTGATTGAAAAGTGAGTTTTTGAATATTTGTTGTTGTTTTTCCCCACTATTTGAGTAATAAATGTGCCTAGCCTGTGGTTAGTTAGTTCCCACATGTAAATACTAGTGTATGAATACTTATAAGGAAAGCATGCATGCACGGTCAGCACAGCAGCAAACCATTGTTGTTTTTGGCAGATAATTTTATTTTAGTATTTGTCATAGTCTCTTCAATAGTTTTCTTTTAGTTTCAGTTACATTTTAGTCACCTGGAAAGTTTTAGTCGACTAAATGTCATACGATTTTAGTTGACTAAATATACAGTTGATTTAGTCAACTAAAACAGATACTCTTTTCTGAACGGTGTTGTTCTTTCATGCATGTTACGGGCAGTAAACCCCTAGACTTCAGAACAGTCCGTAACAGTGCTGTGGGCCGTAATGGCTGATTTTACACAATCTACAAGCTCACAATGCGTTGCAAGCGCGACGCTTGTAGATCTGCTATTTTCAGCATGCAACCAATTGACTTATACTGTATCTCTTGTCCACTAGTCCCTTCCTGACATTTTAGTCTAGTTTTTCCTTGTTGACTAAATTGTCAATATATTTAGTCTTAGTTTTAGTTTAATTTAGTTTCCATTTAGTTTTTGTCAGTGAAAAAAGGTAGTCGACGAACATATTCTGTCTTAGTTTTAGTCGACGAAATCAACTACACCACTCATGGTTAGTTAGTTCCCACATGTAAATACTAGTAGTGTATGAATACTTTTTAAAGGAAGGAATGCATGCACGGTCAGCACAGCAGAAAACCCTTCCCTGGATAAGTAAAGGTCTGGGGAGAAAAAGAAAAAGACCTGGCATAAAGATATGCTAATCCTCGCTAGCTTCCAGTAGCGTTTGGAAAAGGTGAGTCATTCCCTCACACACACAGAGTGAGTGAGTGAGTACACGGAGTAATGTGACTTTTCCTTTTTGGAACCGTCGTGTGACGTCCCCGTCGGAGTGGAAACCTCATTTCAGTGACATAACTCACCAATATATTTAACCCATTTAGACCTTAGAGTTAAAAACATTCACTTTGAAAGAATATATATTCAAAGATTTGCGCCACATTTTTACGATTTTTCAAAAATAGCAGACCTACAAGCTCGGCTATGAGCTTGTAGATCTGACAGCAGTGGACTGACCTCATGCTTCCTTCTATGCATGAGGAGTCCAAGCTGCTTCTTTTTCACCTGACGGAGGAGTTTCTCTGGTTTGATGTAGCGCGTGGAAGGAACACGTTCAGCACTAATTACGTATCAATTTGGAGGTCCTTGACATGAAAAGGTTTCAGAACAACTGGTGTCAAACAAAGAGCGAGAGGAGGAGGAGGAGTAGAGGGTAGAAAGACGAGAGAGAGAGAGAGAGAGAGAGGCTGGCCTGCCACTGTCTCCGTCTCATGCATGTTTGATTTGATGTTCTGTGAGAAATGAGTGCAGGGGGGATGTCACCAACGAACGGCCGGCCGGCGGCCATGATGTTCTGTTCCCATCATCCATCGGGAGGGAGGGAGGGGGAGGGAGGGAGAAAAGGCAGAGGAGGCCCCCTGAATCATAAATGACACCCAGGCAGCCCGCCTCACCGCCTCAACTCACCTCACCGTCTGGAGACAATATGACAGATGGAGCCCGCCCAGGGAGAACAAAATGTCTGTCTGTCTGTCTGTCTGTCTGTCTGTCTGTCTGTCCGTTTATCCAAACATCCACCCACCCATCCATCCATCTATCTATCAATCTATGGATCTATCGATCAATCGCCTCCTACACTCAAAGATTTCTCACCGTTGTGAGCAATTACCTTCACTTTTACTGCTGAGGAAATCCTCACAGAGCTCATCTCAACCGTGTGTGTGTGTGTGTGTGTGTGTGTGTGTGTGTGTGTGTGCGCCACATAGAGAGAGAAACAGACTGTGTGTGTGTGTGTGTGTGTGTGTGTGTGTGCGTGCGCACCACTTAGAGAGAGAAACGGACAGTGTGTGTAGAGTGATGTTGGCGTGTGTCTGTTTGGCTTGTAAATCCTGTTTAAGCTAAACAAACTCATTGTCCTCCTCATCTTCCCAACTGTCTGTGTGTCATATGCATCGTGCTTCTTCTCCACACACACGCACACACACACACACACACACACACACACACACTTTCTCTCTTGCAGGCTCCTGCGATTAAAACGAATCTTGCTGCACATTGTCTGAAAGTGTGCTTCGTTTGGCAGGTGTTGAAGGCTCAATCGAATCCTAATGCGCATCAAAGAATTGCATTCTACTACGTGGGTTTCACTTCGCTTCAAAGCGCAGCAGATTGTGGATCACTGCAGGTGTAATGTGAATGCAATCCGCATTAAACATAGGGAGTGAATGTACCATTGTGGGATGAAGAAGTTGGTATTTGGCACACAAGAAGGAAGGAGAAGCCATTGTTATGCAGCGACGCGTAAATATGTCCCGTGGACATGCGTAGTCTAATGAAGAGATGGAAGCCCAAGCCCTTATTGCAATATGGCCAGACCATCATAGGCTTATGATGCAGGTTACACACACAAACAATGCAGTGTACAGGAAATGTAGCAAGAGAATGGAGGCGATTAGGTTCCATCGCACATTTGCACAATCTTGCAGGTTGCATGAAGTGTTTGCGCTCGTAGTACAGACCTGGACCGGGAATCCTGACGGGTGGCTCCGCTGATCTGGAGTCAGATAAAAGTGGTGTTTGTGTAGACAGTATAGGCTACTCCTATTAACACCCTTAGACTACCATTGACGGGAATGACGGATTAAATCAATAAATCCAAACGAGCTATTGACGGGTTTGACGGGCTGTCAATCAATGTCAAACATCGGGGGTTCAACGGAGCAAAAATTTGCATTTTTTGGCTAATTTGGCTAACTTTGGATGTAATCTTCCTAAAACCGGCCGAAATCCTCGCGTGCACGTTCGATCACGCACGCGCGCGGTCTTTATGTGCATCGCTGCGTAAAATGTGATATTTTGCAATGTTTTGGGCTTGATTGATGTTTTTTATATCAGGGGGAGGGAGTTCCACAGGTGAGGGGCAGAGCGGCTGGAAGCTCTTGACCCCATGGTGGACAGACTGGCAGGGAGTATGTAGGCTTTAATAGGCTAGCCGCTACTTTATAAAACAAGCTGGTAAAGTTGTAGACATCCGTTAATGCGCGCGTGCACACACACACACGTCCACGATAACACTGCAACCACGCTACCATCACTTTACGTCCTAAAGTCCTAACTATTACTCAAAGTAGGCTAGGCCAGGCCTATATATATTTGTATATATTTCACTGTGTAGTTTATGAATTGAACACATTGATAAAAGTCCCTGCTGCGTTTCCAATTGCTGCTCCGCAGCAAATTAAATATGCAAAAATGAGCAACTTCTCCGCCCATTCACATCGAGTCTAGTCAGTCTACCGAATTAGAGGTGTGAATGTGACCTAATTGTCTCTCCCTCTCTTCATGCGGGGTCAGTGGGTTTATGGTGTGAGCATTGGAATGGTGCTGCTGTTGCCTGGTCTCTCCTGATACCTGGCGCTTTCTCTCTCTCTCTCTCTCTCTGTGTGTCGGTGTGTGTGTGCAGACCCCTGGTGGTCCCCCATCCCCAGGTTGAGAACCCATGGATTCAATTATCCAGCCAAAGCACTCATGATCCATGTGTGTGTGTGTGTGTGTGTGTGTGTGTGTGTGTGTGTGTGTGTGTGTGTGTGTGTGTGTGTGTGTGTGTGTGTGTGTGTGTGTGTGTGTGTGTGTGTGTGTGTGTGTGTGTGTGTGTGTGTGTGTGTGTGCGCGCGCTGCGGTATTGACACAGGGAGCTTGGCGTTGGACTAACCAGTCCTCCTGCTGCAGAAAAGGACCAAACGGTGCAGTTGAGTCAATAAGTTAAAAACCTGTTGGCTTTTTAAAGAGCCACGCTCCACGCATACGGTAATGAATCCCGTCGGAAAACAGAGCAGTGTAAACAGTTTTCTTTTTGCCGCACGCAATAACTCTTTGCTTTATGGACCTCAGTAATAGTGTCTGTGTGTGTGTGTGTGTGTGTGTGTGTGTGTGTTTGCGTGTGCGTGTGCGCGTAGTACATACTGCTAATCTTTCCTTTGCCTGTTGTCTGTGATGAATCTTAATAAAAAGATGATATGCTGCTTGTTCTTGTTTATAATGCTGCAGCTGCCGCTTTCTTATTGCTAGCAGTTGGTGTAGGCTGTGTGGCAGGCACTGCACAGAGCACACACACACACGCACGCATGCACACACGCACTGAGAGATGAGGGTGCCTGACTAGTGGAAGTGGAACTGGTTCTTCACAGCGGTGCTATAGAAGAAAATAACCACTCTTTTGGTTGTTTAAAGCAGTGGTTCCCAAACTTCTTCATGTCAAGGACCCCCAAATTGACACTAATTATCCTGCAGACCCCCATTTGAATAGACATGCCAGGGACCCCCATAAGAGAAGATTTTTACGGCTTTAGCAGTGATTCTCAACCAGTTTAATGTCAAGGACCCCTAGTTTGATATGCATTAGTCTACGGATAACCCCATTTAATGGCATTTCTATCTCTGGGACCCCCAATTTATATTGTAAAACCAATGTGGTTGGGCGTAGGTCTTTCTCCTACAAAGCCCCATTTGATTGGAACAACCTCCCTCTATATCTTAGATCCATCTCGTCATATAGTTGCTTCAGGACCTCCATACATTCACATCTAGACTCAACTTGTCTATGCTTCTAACCTGACTGTAACCATTTATGACCCTGAGATATCTGCACTGTGACCTTATCTCCACTGTGTATTATGTGGTGGTTGGTGGTGTAGGTGGAAGATGGTGAGCAAGCTATTTGTATATATATGTATGTATTTGTATATCTGTTTGTATCTGTATACTGCATATTCTGTGTATTTGTGTACAGTATGCTTTTCTGTATTTTGTTTTTTATGGGTCCCTCTTGAAAATGAGGGGCTGTCCCTTCAATAAAAATCTGAAATCTGTTAATTTAACTCTGAGAGTGTACAAATGGAATGGGCATTTGTACACTCTCAGAGCCATAAGGGTCCATTTGGTTACAAACTATCATTTAGCTGCATGGGGGGACCCGCTGAAACCGCCTCAAGGACCCCTGGGGGTCCACGGACCCCACTTTGGGAACCGCTGGTTTTAAAGAACCCATAACCACTTAAACCCCAGACTTAATGGACTGACTGGCGTCGCTTGGTCCACACCTTATTGCCGCACAACGTGGCAATGTGTGCAAGCTTGCAGATATGCTGTTTTTGCACATTGTTGGGAAATTGGGATACTAGCGTTTTAAGTGGTTTATTTTGGGCGGGAACCCCATTTGGTGTTTTAAAGCATTATGTTATACTTTAGCTATTGAAAAATAGCAGATCCACAAGCTCATAGCGCGGCACTCAGTGTAGGTCTGCTATTTTTTTTTAATTGTGAAAATGCGATGCAAATCTTTGAATATATATATATTCTTTCAGAGCGAACATTTTTAACTCAAATCTTTGCTTCTGGGGGGTCCCTGGAACCACATATTTTCAGATGGGGGTCGGCATATATTTTTGACATGAAAAAGGTTGAGCACCACTGACATAGAAACAGGTTTTTCAGAAAACGGTCAGGATTTAGAAGCCATCTTTATAATCGTCCTCAGGTCTAAATGGGTTAAAGGTGCCTAAAAAAACACCAAGAATGGTTATTTGAGGAAGCATAGTTTCTGTTACCTCACATAACTTTGACAAAAAAGCTTCTCTAGTCTGGAACTATAATGAGGAACAGGAAGAACCAACAATGGTTTTTGTTGGGGGTTGTTTAGCAGGCGATGATGGTTTCTTCAGGGAACCATTATAGCCATTTATAAAGAACCATTTTCGAAGCATTATGTGTCGTGCGTCGTGCATGCGTGTGTGCGTGCATGCGTGCGTGCGCTATACTGTGTGGAAGATGGAGATTTATGGTGGCAGGGATTATGTGAATGCGGCAGCAGCGTCTCTCCAACAACAACATGGCCTCCAGGGATACATACTTCCTTGTTCTTCTGCCACCAAGTAAATTAACTCGGATTTACCAACACAGAGGGACGCTGTCCGTCTATTCTCTGCTTGTTGCAACACTGGTTAGGCTATATAAGGTGCACAACAAAGTAACGCTCACTTTCTAAGTGCTGTCTGAAAGCCCCGTCTAAAAACGTCTAAATCTTCCAACAATACCTAATATCTATGAGTCTAGGCGTGACTATCGCTATACGTGATGATACTACAGCAGGCAGTGGTTTTCAACCCTTTTCATATCTTATCAAGGTCCATTATTCATTCGGCATTTGAGCCACGGACCACCATTTTATGAGATTTAGCATCTCGGACCCCAAACCCCAATATATATTTCTATGTTGGTTGGCAGTGGCACCATAGCAGAGACAACAGGAAAACGTTGATACGTTGAACGTTGAAAATTCTTCTGCATTCTCTAATTGTGTAGACTTCTAGCAATGCAGATGTTTGAAAATGATTTGACTCTTGAGAGCGTACATTTAAACCAAATGGACCTGCAATTAAGGCCTGTTCAATTTGGTTTCATTGTACACTCCCCAGAGTTAAAGATCTATTCTATAAGGTCCATTTGGTTACTAACTCACCACCATTTAGCATTTAGGGGACCACCTGGAACCCCCTCAAGGACCACTGGTTGAGAACCACTGGTCTACAAAGTCACACAAGAGCATAAAAAGTAGAAGATCTATATAAAATGAGCTTGTAGATCTGCTATCAATGTGTTGTTTAAATACACACTTTACTTCGCATGTAGTGTTAAGTTCAAAAAGTGTAGTACAGCCTAGTTGCAAGATACAAGTAGCTGCAAAGGATTTCTATACTGTAATCCCATTTAATTTTAGTTCAACACTGCAGCTACAAATATGTGCTTTTCTTCTGTTATGAAGTTGTTCTGGAGCGATATCTTACATTGATGTTGGCGTGTGTGGGTGTGTGTGTGTGCGTGTGCGCGGAATACTTTTGTACACATTTTTTGAATTCCGGATTTTTACACGTAACAGAGTACATTCATTGCAGTATTGATGCTTTTACTTAAAAAATATGCGAGTACTTTTTCCACCAGTGGTGTGCCCTGCAGCCCACCTGGTGACGTCGTTGACACCTCCAGTGGAGCACAGGTGCTTTTCTCAGGAGTTCTAAAGGGCCCGACGGGCCTTTCATATGCCCGCCTGATGAAGAGGGCATTAATTATTCTGTAAAGAGAAAAGGGCTGGTGGTGGTTGTGGTGGTGGTGGTGGTGGTGGGGGGCTGGGGCAACACTGCACTGCAGCACAGTGTTGATTTCATCGACTAAAACAATTTTTTCACTGACGAAAACCAAATGAAAACTAAGCTTTGATGACTAAAACTGAGACTATACATATAAATGAAAATTTCGTCAACAAATGAAAACTAGACTAAAATGTTAGGAAGGGACTAGTGGAGAAGAGATCCAGTATAAGTGCTTTTACATTTGGTTGCGCGACGCGTTGTGAGCTTGTAGATCTGCTATTTTCAGCAAGTGTAAAAATCGGCATCAAGGCGGAATCAAGGCCCGCCAACATAAATTTTAGTCAACCAAATCAACTATAGTCTGTACATTTACTTGACTAAATCTAGACTAACACTAAAACATTCCAAGTGACTAAAATGCGACTGTGAGTTGTTGCTATTTGTTGTACGGGAATTGCAAGACACTTGACCACTTGCCCTGCGGGATAAAGTAAATATCAAATACAAAACAGTTTAAATCAACCCTACATAATGGTTCTGAAAGCAATATGACTGGAAAAGGGAATACATTCTATTGATTTAAATATACGTAGGCGTGTGTGTCGCTGACACTGCCAACAAATAGCCCGTCAGAGGCAGCAAAACAGTTAAAGTACAGAGAAAAAAAGACGTTCCCTAAGATACGGCTAATAGTCACAAGGATGAACGATAAGCTACATAGAACATTTGTTGTTATTATTTTGTTAAATATAGTTGAAATCTGAATTGTGTTCGTGTTGCATTTTATAACTTAGCAGCAAATACTCCACATTCCTTTGTCCTTACGAGCTCTGAGTGTATTACATTGTGAACAGATTCTCAGCATCCCTTCAAATCAAACAATTATACACACACAGAGAGAGAGAGGGATGCACCCTGGTTGGTTTTGCCAATAACGTTTTGGCAGATAATTAAAAAGCACTGGGAGACAATGATAAACATTGTTTAGAGGCTGATCCCTGGCAAGCGCCGTGCGGTGTATCATTGCTGTCTCCGGAATACACACGATTAGCTTTGCTCTCATTACCGATATGATGAACGACGCTTTACAAACGTGGCTTCAGTCAGCCGCTGTGCTGGTGAGGAGGGAACTACAAACATGGCTTCAGTCAGCCGCTATGCTGGTGAGGAGGGAACTACAAACATGGCTTCAGTCAGCCGCTGTGCTGGTGAGGAGGGAACTACAAACATGGCTTCAGTCAGCCGCTATGCTGGTGAGGAGGGAACTACAAACATGGCTTCAGTCAGCCGCTGTGCTGGTGAGGAGGGAACTACAAACATGGCTTCAGTCAGCTGCTGTGTTGGGAGGGGGGGAACTACAAACATGGCTTCAGTCAGCTGCTGTGTTGGGAGGGGGGGGGGGGGGAACTACAAACATGGCTTCAGTCAGCCGCTGTGCTGGGTGGGAGGAGGGACCTACAAACATGGCTTCAGTCAGCTGCTGGGTTGGGAGGGAGGGAACTACAAACATGGCTTCAGTCAGACGCTGTGTTGGGAGGAGGGAACTACAAACATGGCTTCAGTCAGCTGCTGTGTTATATTAATGACAATGTTGAAAATGAGTGGAATGCCCCTTTAAGGACTTTTAAAACCGCTATGAAAAAATAACATTACTGCGTCAAAAGACAAAAGTAGGCAAACTATACTATAAATAATACAAATATTGGGCAAATTGTGCAATATTAGTTTAATTTAACTGATGTAATAATAATGATTAAAAAAGTTCTTTGTGAATTAGTAAGGCTTAATAAAGAATTAATTATCAATAGTGTTGTGAGCTCGACTACTGTCGTGCAAACAACATAAAGATCAGACGTATAAATAAGTGTAGCTCTTCTAACTCCTACAACAACGACTACGATAATCCCCCCCGGTCCAGACAATTACATACATTAGCGGGCCGTCTAATATAATTATTCCCCCTTTCTGCCATGCTGCTCTCATAACCATTATGTTTCCCTCCCTCCCTCCCCTCCGCGCGGCTTGTCAGTTCAATCCGTGCCTCGCGGCCGCGGACTGGGGCCCGCCATGAATGGCATGTGTTGACACTGTTAAGGATACACGTGAGGTGATCACACGTTTTTCTTCTTGTCTGACTCGTGTGTGTGTGTGTGGGGGGGGGGGGGGGGGGGTTTCGTTCTCATACCACACAGAAGAACTGCCCTGACCGACAAACATCTTGAGAGCATGTTGCTCAATCCACCCTGTGCCTCTGTCTGCACCCTCTAATAGAAATTAGAAACTACTTTTTCCATGTCGAGGACAACCCGCACAAATTAATTGAATAGTGGTTTTACGCCCCCCCTCCCACCGCAAGATGAAATGACTCTGACTTGGAAATGAAACACTGGTTCAAACAACATAAACAGGACAAAAACACCCACAACTACAAATACTAATATAAGTGACTCAACAACAGAGGCAGGCAGGCAGGCAGGCATGTAGGCAGGCAGGCATGTAGGCAGGCAGGCAGGCAGGCAGGTAGGCAGGCAGGCAGGCAGGTAGGCAGGCAGGCACAAATGTTTCCCAAACAGTGGGGCGGGACCCATTATTGGGTCGCGGACACCTTTTTATGGGTCCCTTTATTTTTATTGCTTGATACATGTTTGCTACATTTAGTTATTGAATTGCTTTTGCTGCCTTTTATTGATATGATGAAAGTAGTCTGACAGGAGTTGGGGGGGTGTAGTCAAATTTTGAATGCAGGTTTTTTTATTATGTAAGAATTGTAACAGAGCATTTTTTTATTGTATTATAATATTGTGGTATTATTGCAACTTTTACGTAAGATAATAGGAAAGTAAAACTAGTGTCACGTCCCCTCTCTCTTGACCAGAGAGAGAGAGAGAGACCACGGCTGGCTGGACCTATTATCACATCAGCATAACTGTATTAACATGAAGAGAGGCGTGTTTTCAATGATTACTTATATCCACGTCCTGCATGGAATCCTTTATTGTACTGTGTGTGTGACTGTGTGTGTGTGTGTGTGTGTGTGTGTGTGTGTGAGTGTGAGTGTGTGTGTGAGGGGGGGGGACGGACACAGAAGGGGGGGTGGGGTTGTTAGCGGTGGCTCGGGGTAAGTTCCTGCCCTGATTTTCTCTGGAATTCCTTTGTTTTTGGAAGCTAGAGAGAGAGGAGAAACTAAATCTGCTGTAGCCTGAGGGTCTTTCTGCTTCCTTGAGAATTCTCTCTCTCCACACACACACACACACACACACACACACACACACACACACAGTATTAATACTATATACTTGTGAGGACGTCAACCTTTTTAAGACACTGGTAAATGGTAAATGGCGCATTTATATGGCGCTGTCATCCAAAGTGCTTTTCATAGATTGCGCATTACATCCACACACTGATGGCGGAGGAAGCATGTAAGGCACACCGGGAACCATTTGGGGTTCAAAGTCTTGCTCAAAGGATACTTGGCCACTTAACTCTGGGGGAGCCCACAGGGATCGAACCGGGAACCTTGTGGTTCTCCATCTGGCCACTCTATACCGGCAACTCTACCCCTGAGCCACTGCCGACATTGATTTCATGAGTGTCGTCTTTTAAAACAAATTTCCATTTTTTACAATAAGTCCAAATCCAGTGGTGTGTAAATCAGGCATAACTTCTAAATGTCTATAACCTCAGCCTTTTACTGGTTGTAAATGTCTCTCTAAAAATCCTTACAATGTCTATTCCTCAAATTATACTAACATTTGGTCCTCACAAGTATAGTAACACGTGTGCACAGACACACACGCACACAGACACACACACACAGACAGACACACACGCACACAGACACACACCTCCCCGCCTCCATCACTGATGGTTTTAGGGGTGGCTCTGTTTTGAGTGAAAAACAGCCAAGGTGTTTTTCACCATCTTCTACAATCTACAAGAAAGAAAGACAGAAAGAGAGAGAGAGAGAGAGACAAGTAGGGACGGGCGGGCTGAGAGAAACAAATAAAAATGATGACTGACTGTGTCTGTCGGGCAAAGTGTTTGGGTCCAGAAGAGACTGATGCAGCTCAAAACACATTTTGTGTGTTTTTTTTCCCATTATTCTTTGTTCACGGCAGCCCCGAAATGAAACCCGCTAGTCAGAGAGTAGTCGCTCGCTTGACAGGAGAAAGCTTCCTGCCTATGAATATAAATGGAAACACACACACACACGCACGCACGCGCACACACACACGCACACTCATTTGTATTACTAATAGTTGCGAGTACGTTTAGGCCAGTTCATTTAATGAATGCCACTTTTTTGCCATTTGAACCCTAACCAGTGTTTTTGGCAGCAAAATTCTATTTTAGTTTTAGTCATAGTCATCTTGAATAGCTTTCACTTAGTTTTAGTCACCTTTTAGTCACCTGAAATGTGGTGGTGTTGGTTTAGTTTTAGTCGACTAAATGCCATGAGAATTTTTAGTCGACTAGATCTACAGGTGATTTAGTTGACTAAAATGTATTTTGACGGGCCTTGATGCCGTCGTATTTTTACACTTGCTGAAAATAGCCGATCCACAAACTCAAGACGCGTCACGCTGCGATGCGTTGTGAGCTTGAAGATATCTTCAGCATGCAACCAAGTGTAAAATGACTTATACTGGATCTCTTGTCCTTCCTAACATTTTTGTCTTGTTTTTATTTGTTGACGAAATTGTCAGTATATTTAGTCTTAGTTTTAGTCATAGCTTAATTTTCATTTAGTTTCCAATACTTTTCGACGAACATTTTTCGTCTAGTTTTAGTCGACGAAATCAACACTGACTCTAACACCCAGAGTCCCAGTTCATATGTGTGCCGGTGTCATGCGTGCAGCCAACACAGCCGATCTACAAGCCCTCAAGCTTGAAGGTCGGCTATGTCGGGTGTGCGACAACAGCACAAGATTCAATCAAGCCTAAATGTGTCATTTTTATTGTCATGAAACAGCATTCTTTTAACAGTTTCCGTGCTTTGAATGGATTACTCCAGGTTAATGTCGCTGCCATATCGGACATACGCGAGTTTTGTTTTATGTGTTTAATCCGCCGTAATGTAAACAAAAAAAAGAAAATTCTTCTTCGCCGCGGAGAAAGAGAGTAGGCGCATCTGTTGTGATAAAAAAAACGGAAATCGTCACATGCTGTGGGCTGCTAGGGCTTCTGGGAAATTGAGGCCAATGTAAACGAATGGGGTGCAACGCCTCATTGAGACCAGTCTTGTGTGCGTCTTCCGGGTGCACCAAGATGGTGGATGCTACACTCGGATCATAACAAACCAGGGGAGCTTTTTTTGCTGGATTTTCGCGGATTAAAAGCCCAAATAATTCAGCGTATGCTCTAAAGGTAATACAACAATCTCGGCAGTGAAGGGGGGTTGATTAAAAGTCCGGTAAATCGTTTTCCGCAGTCAAACTGTTAACGTTTAATTTGTATTTTGGACAAGTATAGAAATACAGCAACACACACACACACACGCACATGTTAATAAATGCATGCACACACATTATTCTTAACAGCACCATAAATAAAGACGTGCAGTCAAAGAATGCCGTTCCTAATAAGACAGTAAGTAGGTTAATATGTGGATCACAGCCATTTGAACACATAGTAGCTGCTATTATCAATGTTGTCAGCCCTGCTGCAAACCTCGAAAAAAAAGTTAACGCACAATTTACAGTCCAATAAACTGTCATTTTATTGCTTCTAAATTTGAACAAACATACCTGGGTTTACTCTGCTGTTTGATAGAAGAGTTTTCTGTGACCAGATCCTTATCTGTGTTGCCAAGTCTGCTTATTATTGGCGATCACGTTCGTGACACACTGCAGGCTTGTAGATCTGCTATTTACTGCATGATGCAACAACACCAGCATGCAATGAATGAAGTTTGAATCAGGCTTCAGGAGCAGGAAGGTTTTCCGTCTTGTAAGATAGAGGAGGGGGGGGCTGGTGTTGAACAGGGAGGTGGGGGGGGGGGGGACTGTTGCGAGAGAGACACTTGCTTTGGAAATGTAAACGTTTGTTTAAACGTATGTTTTTTGCATGCCAGTAAAGCTCCATTGAATTGAATTGAGAAGATAACTGAAGGCATGGAAGGCCTGATCCAGGGAAGGAGCAGTTAATCAACGACTAAATTATTATAAAAACTAATTGATTTTAGTCAAATAATCTTTATATTTTTGTTTTTAACATACAAGTGGCCCAAATAGCGATGGTTGCGTGAAAGGAAAAATGCATAAATACTAACGTGCGTATTGATTATTGGATTAATCCTAATGGTCCATGGTTGAGCGATGGCCGCAGCCCTCCCTGGTCCTGATCAGTGATGGCTGCAGCCCTCCCTCCCTGGTCCTGATCAGTGATGGCTGCAGCCCTCCCTCCCTGGCCCTGATCAGTGATGGCTGCAGCTCTCTCTCCCTGGCCCTGATCAGTGATGGCTGCAGCCCTCCCTCCCTGGCCCTGATCAGTGATGGCTGCAGCCCTCCCTCCCTGGCCCTGATCAGTGATGGCTGCAGCCCTCTCTCCCTGGCCCTGATCAGTGATGGCTGCAGCCCTCCCTCCCTGGCCCTGATCAGTGATGGCTGCAGCCCTCCCTCCCTGGCCCTGATCAGTGATGGCTGCAGCCCTCCCTCCCTGGCCCTGATCAGTGATGGCTGCAGCCCTCCCTCCCTGGCCCTGATCAGTGATGGCTGCAGCCCTCCCTCCCTGGCCCTGATCAGTGATGGCTGCAGCCCTCCCTCCCTGGCCCTGATCAGTGATGGCTGCAGCCCTCCCTCCCTGGCCCTGATCAGATGACGTGGGTAATAATTGTATTGGTGTCGTGCCGCGGCCTCTTCTTCTCAGGCTGTCACAGTGAATCTGCTTGACTTGTCACTTTGTAAATCATTAGGACGGCTAAAAGCCTCTCTATTGGATTTTAGAGGAAGGGGGGGGGAGGTGTGTGTGACGATGATAATGGTGTGTGTGTGTGAGTGTGTGTGTGTGTGTGTGTGTGTGTGTGTGTGTGTGCGCGCTTGGTGGCCTGTGTGTGACGATGATAATGAAGTTTGCGTCTGTCCCATCCTGCTGTGAGCTTACAATTAGCATCCCTCTCTGCTCTCTCTTTCTCTGCTTTTTAAAACGCAGTAAGAACTGAGGCCGACTCTACCAATGCCTTCTAAATCAGCACTAGTTCTCACACTATCAAAGACCCATACACTATCAAAGACCCATACACTAAAGACCCATACACTAAAGACCCATAGTCCCATACACTAAAGCATCGAAACGCGGTTACAAAATTCATGTTTTGTGGTCCCGCTGTATCCGATTGGCAGGGACGCACGCCACAGAGACCAGAGTTCAATGGTGGCAGTCAAAGTGTTACAGCAGCTCTCTCCTAGAGACCTCAATACAAACACATTATAATAATTTAAACAAAAACATGTAAAGTAGTCATCTAAGCATAGTCAAACTACAATATAATAAAAAATGACAGACCAAACACTACTAAACTAAAATCTAAAACAGTCAGCTCACATAATTTCACGTCCTCCTTCATCCTAATCGGAGCGATGGACCTGAACAGGACAGCCAGATGAGTAGTTGTACAGTCTTATAGCAGTGCTTTTCAACCCTTTTCATGTCAATGCCCATTATTTAGACTATTCGGCATTTGAGCCACAGACGGACCACCATTTGATGGCGTTTAGGCTCGCAGAAACAAAACTAAAGAATATTTTGTTATTCCATGCTGAGAGAGGCATTTAGCTGGGGACCACCTGGAATGCCCTCAAGAACCACTGGTGGTCCCCAGAAACACTGGTTGAAAACCACTGTCCTATAGCCTAGCGCTTCTTCTCACAACGTATGGCTTAATTAACGGTCCGTTGCTAAAGGATCTTTTCTGCCCTGGCTGTAACATAGTGTGAGCTTCTAGATATATACTGTATTTTAAACGCCTATAATGACATGCCCAAAATAGGGCGGATGTTCGTGTGTTCAAAGTGGTTTTACGTATAGCTCCTCAGATGGGGAAGTAGATTTAGAGAGAGAACGTCACGTCACGTTTGTGTGACGTGTGTGTGTGTGTGTGTGTGCGTGTGCGTGTGTGTGTGTGTGTGTGTGTGTGTGTAGACGTCATTAGTTCTCCCACAACTGTACAGATAACACTCCTCCTGTGCGTTAACAGACTCTAACACACTCTTCTGGTACTTAAAATGATACAGATGAATGCTGAGTGCTGACGATAGTGCAGTGGCTCCAGACCGTTGTTTGGGTCGTGGACCAAGTAAATAAACCCCCTTTTTTATGTTTTCCTACATAAAATATGTAATATTTTGAAATGTCCAACATTTTTCTAAAGTGTTTGATGAATAAACTCTAGTAATTTCCATAAATAAATTTGTGCCACATTGCAAGCTTGTAGACCTGTGATTCCCCCCATGCGCATGCACACATGCACAGGTACACTCTTTCTCTCTCTCTCTCTCTCTCTCTCTCTCTCTCTCTCTCACACACACATGCACACGCGCACACCAGGTCAGTCAGGGTGAGAGTCAGCGCTTGAGGAATGTCTACTCTAAACTTCACTTTCTGACCTAACCGGTTGCTGGCAGGCAGGCAGGTAAGTAGTGAGGCAGACAGACCGTAGACTCAGGATTACATTTTCTTTCAGAATTGTATTTGTATTAATCCCGGGATTGGGACTGGACAGGAATGAAAAGTAAATGGGAGCAGGCAGGAGCGAGAATGACATCAATTAGCCTTTCCATTGCCTTTCATGCAATCAGCAGGCAGGCAGACAGACAGACAGACTCTCTCTCTCTCTCTCTCTCCCCAAGCTTCCAAAAGAAAAACATAGTACTCATTATTATGCGTGGGTCTCCCATTTTCAAGTACACAAAGTATGAAATATATAGGGCTTGTTTGGTTAGCGTCTGTGTTCGTGCAGATTAACCGTTTTTTTAAATGGTGGAATGAATATGACGATATTTGACTTTGATGTAGTGGAGTAGAAGTATTGAAAAACGAATATACCGGGGTACTCAAGAAAGGAGTTCCCGCCACTAGTAGCTGTCCTATCTCCTATCTGTAGTTCACTGTCCTGTCCTGTCCTGTCCTGTCCTGTCCTGTCCTGTCCTGTCCTGTCCTGTCCTGTCCTGTCCTGTCCTGTCCTGTCCTGTCCTCTCCTCTCCTCTCCTCTCCTCTCCTCTCCTCTCCTCTCCTCTCCTCTCCTCTCCGGTGTGTGTGCCAGCAGTGTTGTTGCCAGGGTTAGACATCTGTCACACATGGTCCCTGATCTGCTCCCTGGCTCCAAGCGCTGTACTGGGGTCAACCTGAGTAGCACTGACTGTCACTACACACACACACACACACACACACACACACACACACACACACACACACACACACATGACCTAACATTTCAGTTAAACTGAAATGAACATTCAAAGTACACTTCTCTTTGATATAGAACTAACCAGCAAAAGTCTTTAGTTTTGGACATGAGGAGGCATTCTTGTGTACATGGCTCTGGAGGGCGGCAATGCAAACGTTTGTTTTCTCATGCCAATAAAGCTCCTTTAAATTGAATTGAATTGAGTCGACTGCCGTTCTCAAAAGTCTTGTTTTTGTGTTGTAAAATACATCCTCTGAATGTCTTGAATCTCGTCCTTGGCAAATACTGAAACTGAAACTAATAACGAGAGCAATAGAAACTAAACAAAAACCAAAAACATTTTGTTTGCCGTGAAAACCAAACTGAAAGCAGCGAACCCGCTTGCTGGAGAATCCACAACTAAAGACAGGGAAGGTTGTGCACCGTAATGACCTTAACACACGCGCTGCTGTTGGGAAGTAGCTCATCTACAAGCTCACAGCACGTGGCCATATGACACGCTGTTGTGAGCTCGTGCGTTGGCTGGCTTCGAAAACATTTTTTGACAAATTCTCTCCTATGGGGGTCCCCTGGCTGGCAGGCACACAACCTGCTAAGGGGAACCCTTAGCAGGTGAATGACCTGGTAACCGATGATGACCGTGCGTCCATGTAGTCATTTTTACTGACAAGTTGGGAGGTCAAGAAATTCAGCAGAAAGGGAAGTTAGAATCTCAAGAGGGGGAAGTGCACCGGATTGTCTGGTTGACTAATTTATCATTTAGGAAATGATTAGTAATCAATGGACCATTGGTTGAGAAACAGTGGGATGTATAGCATAGCATAGCACAAGCAAGTGTTAGAAAAGCACTAATCTTAGCTCATATCCCCACCCAACACAGCAGTGGTCCCCAGGTTGTTTCAAGTCTGGGTGGTGGTCCGTCGTTCACAATCAGTTGAAAACCCCTGCTATAGGGCATAGCAGTGTGTGTGGTTGTGTGGTTCCACTGAAAAATCTCCAATTTTTCTTGTAGAGATTTACAAAGATAATTATATCAATTATTTTAGATATATCCCATGTCTGTATGGGGCTGTGCTGTTTGCTGCAACGATTTGTAATGGATCTCAGAGGAGAATAGGAGCCACGGTTTACATTGTTGTCACAGTTAAACTGTAACTCCGTCCTCAGGGCGAAACGGCGAGCGAGTCAATGGCTTTGACAAACGTGAATGTAGTGGAGGCTGATTGGAAAATTGCATCGGGAGTGATTGTGCATGGCCGCATGCGACTGTGTGGTTGTTGGAGTTGCAATATACTGTCTGCTTCCGAATGAGACACCTCACGTAACCTCTGGAGGGAGGCTGATGATGCCTGGTAAATGGTAAATGGTGCATTTATATAGCGCCTTTTATCCAAGGCGCTTTACATAGATTGTGCATTACATTCACCCAATTCACACACACATTCATACACCGATGGCGGCGGAAACCATGCAAGGCCAGCACGAGGAAAGGAGGCACTGGAGACATGTGTTTAACAAATAATTACAAAGAAGAAAAAACAAGCTGTTTTTTCCTTCTTTCTAATTATTTGTTCGGCCCCAAATGTTTTGTTTGTTGTCATGATTTATCACAACTCGAGTAGGCTTTGTATGACGTTTAAAAGGTCTTTAAATTTACTTTTTGAAATGTCTATGAGGAAAATGAAGGGGGAATCATTTCCTGGGCCCTGGTAGGGGGCAGGACTGTGACACAGCTAGACAGCTATGTGTGTGGCTGGCTGGGTCCCTGGAATAAAGGAATAAAGCCTAATTATTACAGCACGTCGTCCTTTCTGATTGTACACATTGTGCAACGCAAGACACAAACTGTAGGCCTACTTAACCATGCGACGCATTGCGAGCTTGTAGATTGGCGCTTTCTAGCGCTCCTTTGTAGAGGAGGGGGTGATGCATTGCTGACGTTCAGTCTCATAATCACAGTGAAAATGAGCATAATATAGGATTGGACACACCACGGGTGTAACGGGTCGTCGGGTCTTTCGGACCGGGTAGGTTTTTTTCGGATCCGAACCTGTTTTTATCGGCTCCGGATCGGACTGGGTCCAATTATTTCGGGTCCGGTTCCGGGCCGGGTGCGGCCAATTAGAATGTTCTCGGATCCGGATCGGTTCGGTTCTGATATCACCGGGTCCGTTTCGGGCCGGGTCCAATTTTATGGACCTGTGCTGTGCTCTAACAGACATGCAGAGGCCAGGGAGGAGGGCTTGTACAGTACAGTACAGTACAGTACAGTACAGTACAGTACAGTACAGTACAGTACAGTACAGTGGTTCCATTTGAACACTCAGAGTTACAGACCTGTTATTCAGGGATATCTATGTATGTGTTTCTGCCTGGTAATATTATTGTCCACTCATTTTGTATGTCTGTGGCAAAACAAATTATGGTGACAAAAACAGTGTTGTTTTTGGCAGCACATTTAGATTTTAGTTTTAGTCATAGTCTCTTGAATAGTTTTCATTTAGTTTTAGTCACATTTTATTCACCTGGAATGTTTTAGTCGACTAAATCTACAGTTGATTTAGTCGAACAAAATGTATTTTGGCAGACCTTGACGCTGTTGTAATGACTTTTTTTCACTTGCTGAAAATGGCCAATCTACAAGCCCACAACGCGTCGCAGCACAATGCGTTGTGAGCTTGTAGATCGTCTATTTTCAGCATGCAACTACCGGGTAATTGTAAAATTACTTATAGTGGATCTCTTGTCCACTTAGTCCCTTCCTAACATTTTAGTCTAGTTTTTATTTGTTGACAAATTGTATATTTAGTTTTAGTCATCATAGCTTAGTTTTCATTTAGTTTCCATTTAGTTTTCGTCATTGAAAAAAGGTAGTCGACGAACATTTTTCGTCTTAGTTTTAGTCGACGACATCAGCACTGGACAAAAATGTCCCCCACGCAACCCAACATGGCGATGACCCGCAGTAAACTAAGTTTTACCGCATTAACCCCCAATTTCCTGTTCTGATCGTGGTGAAGAAAAAAAAAACTGAAATAACTAAAATAGCAGATCTACAACCTGGTAGTGAGGCTTTACATCGACACACTGTATATTGTGGCCTAACCACGTTAACCCTAACCCTAGCGAACTGAGCAAGCGGAAGCGGTGCATTTTGAGCCGTCTGTTACTTTTGATCCTTTCGACTTTGAATCCTCAACAGTAACCGATTTGGACATATTATGAGGTGAATAACAATTTACAATTTAGGCATGTATTGCTTACTGTAAATCCAGAGAGATTTACAGTAAGCAATAACAACACTTGGTAATAATACATAAAAAACTAGAAATAGGATCATAAGCAAGCTAAGAATCTGTCTAACTAGTAGAATATCTACATAAAATACAATACAATTCAATAACAATATAAGCGCATCGTCATCTATAAAGTGATGTTAAGAACTTAGAAGCTGCTATCTGATGTGTGGCACAGTTTGTGAGAGTCATACATGTTTCTTCATCATTTAGATCAAATAGCAGCCAGGGTCCTCAGTCTCATTAACCCCCCCACCACCACGCACCCCCCCGGGGGGATTCAGTGGACACACACAGCTCCCAGTGGAGTCACAGTGAATGTGCAGATTCATGGTGTGTGACTCAACTCTGATATGAGTCAACACACTGAGAAAGCCAAAAGGTCACACGCGTGATGATGATGATGATGATGATGATGAGGTTTTTAGGAATCAGAGTGACAACCGTACCATTTCTTTGTTTTGTTTTAACCCATATTGACCTGAGATCAGATTCGAAAAATGTCTGTTTGAAAATGACAGTTTTCTGAAAAAGCTATGTTTCTATGTCAGTCGTTCTTCAATTTAAAAATAGCAGACCTACAAGCTTGTAGCGCGCCACTTGGTGGCGCGCTATGAGCTTGTAGATCTGTTATTTTTCAATAGCTAAAGCATAGCATAATGCTAACACCAAAAGGAGTTCCCGCCCAAAAGGGGTTAATGAATATAGATAAATCTCCCTAAAACGTTTTGTTATCTGATAGAGGCTAATTGTGTTATGACACTTGACCACGCCTGATTGATTCATACTGGGTTTTTGTGTATCGTGTTCAGTCAGGAAGGCAGCGGCACACTAGCCTATATCTACAAGATGATCACAACTGCGCCACAATGTGGTGTGTTGTGGATGGACTCGTTTCGACGTACGAGAGGAACATGCATGCATATAGAAATGAGGCTTTAGCTTAGCAAGGAGCTCCCAACTATCATGATGGCTGGGTGATCTTGACCTAGATGGCACTTAGCGTACGTCTTATTGGAAGATATTGAATGTGTGCAATTGTGCATGATTTTCTATTCGTGAGTGATGCTTTTGTGTGACGCTGCAGTGTCATCAAGTAGGTCGTTCATTTATGAGAAAAACACTAAAAGTTAGAATATGGAGATAAGATGTTTCTGCCCAACAGCAACTATGCACGCACGCACGCACACAGGCACGTACACAGGCAGGCGCACAGTACAAGTTTTGCAGCAGAGATTCATAAGGTGCAGTGGTGAGTTTTTCCTGTGGTGGTTACAAGACATCAGCAAGTGATTTAAAAGATTGGGGTAATGGCTCACCTCAGGTGACCAGAGACACTAGTGCTTTACAGACACACACAAACACACACACACACACACACACACACACACACACACACACACACACGCACGCACACACGCACACACACACACACACACACAAATACAATATATCCAACGAGCTACTCCACACTGTATTTCAGATAACATTCACTGAGCAAATATTAGCTGGCAGCATGGCTGTGTACATTATATAGTTTTCATCGCTCACGTCGCCAGTGCTTTAGAGAGTCCCATGACGAATCGCACTTCCCGACGGGCTGTTGCTTGCTGTTGCATAATTACATCCATTCAACTTTTAGTTAATGATTATTTGTGTGTTTTTCATCGCATTTGCCATGGGGGAAGAGAGGACACGCACAAATCTCTCCACTTGTTTCCACTTTGCTATCACATGGAGTGAGTGTTTGGAGGACTGGTATTAAACAAGGCCTGTGTAACCGTGTCCATGCATGCCTGTTATTGTCGTGATTGTTTATTTGTTCAGATTATGACATTTAATTATGAAAAGTCAAGGAGATCAAGGCAGGAAAAGAAAGTTTGAGCAAAGCTTTCACCACAGACTCTGTATGACTAAAGGTTTTCCCCCTGTATGGGGTCCTCGCGTGCTTTCTCACATCAGATTATTGACAAGCCTTTGCTTGTAATAGTTGTGGCAGGTCTCTCTGTCTAGTGAGAGAGACAGAGAGAGAGAGACGGACAGTTACGGTGACAGAGGGAGAGAGGAGAAAACGGCAGGCAGGAAGTGAAAGGAAGAGAGGGGCATGGTATTTTCCTCCATGCTGCCACTGCGGTGGCTTTGATTCCACCCTGCTAGGCTGCAGATAGAAGCCAAACAGCACCCCGTCAGCGCCTTCTGGCTGGGTGCCCTGACACCACACCCGTCACTGGCTGGCTGCACAGTGCACAGGCCTGTCAGAGCCATCTTGATGGCTAATTAGCAAGACCTTTATCAGAGACTGGTATCACAACACGCACACAGACGCGTGTTGTCCTTCCTATCTCTCTCTCTGTGTGTGCGTCTGTGCGTGTGCGTGTGTGTGTGTGTGAGTGAGACCGGTAGGCCTGGGACTAGAGAATAAGTGATGCCACTATGGGGTTCATTTGGCTCCATTTGTACAGTACGCTGTCTGAGTTGGCTGTAAGGGTCCGTTTGGCTCCTACTATCAATGCTTTAATGTGCCAGGGACCCCTCTAAGAGAAGATTTGCCATGTGTGTGCATGACTCAAAATGAACACTTTCAAGATAGAAGCAGGGCACAAAGTTTGAGCCCTACGCGTGTGTTGAGATAATCGCAATTATTCTGTTGCAATTCAAAAATAGCAGAAATAATAGCAGGTCCGCTGTTTTGTGAAACATTTGGGAAATACTTTATTTTTATTATTTAATCTGACAGTGATTTATCTGTACATTTAAGTGATTTCTCTGTATATTTAAGATTTCTCTTACTGTAAGTTATTCATCATGTACTGTGCAAGTTGTGACTATACGAAGCCTAAAAGGCAAACAGAAATAAATGTGTAACGTTCCAAATATGTTCAATGCCGTTAAATTGAAAGTTAAACTCTTTAATCGTAATCGAGGTGAAAGTTAGCAATTGTTTTGAAATCATATCGCCCCGAGACCTATACAGTATAGCTGGAAGGCAGACTTTTTTTATCGTGGTTTAAACATTTAGAATTTTCCAATTAACTCACCCAGGAGACCTTCTGCTGAGTGAGTTTTACACTTGGCACCGCTGCCAACAGTTTTACCGTTTGGAGGGGCCGTCATTATCTCAATTTACACAAGAAAGGGTGTGTTGTGTGTGTGTGTGTGTGTGTGTGTGTGTGTGTGTGTGTGTGTGTGTGTGTGTGTGTGTGTGTGTGTGTGTGTGTGTGTGTGTGTGTGTGTGTGTGTGTGTGTGTGTGTGTGTGTGTGTGTGTGTGTGTGTGTGTGTGTGTGTGTGTGTGTGTGTGTGTGTGTGTGTGTGTGTGTGTGCGTGCGTTCCTGTGATTTTAAGTGGGTGGTGTTTGAATGCGGACCCCTTCACCTTCAAGAGAGATTTGATACTTGAGCACTTGGAGTGTTTTCAATGGAAACCCCCATGAATGATTGATAAAAAATAAGGGCGAAGAGCGGCTTAAAAATCAACCCCCAGCCAACCAGTGAACCATCAATTATTCAACGCTTTGCTCTTGGGTATATTTTTGGTGTCTCGTAGAAATGTATCAGTCAACGAACTGTCTTGAAATCCGTTGAGTTGACACTGTGTGTTCAGAAAGGAAACGTGGAGTTCTGTATTGATCTCTTTCTTCTGCTTCCCTTCTGAGAACACTGGGCTGTTCTATCCGTGGCACAGACCCATACTCTAGTGGGCCAATAACAGCTCCCAGCTGGCTGTCACTTTGGAGACGCTTGTCTCAAATGACAGGCTAAAGCCCCAGTTAAACATATGGTTGCGTGCGGGTGTCATGGGCACGTGGTACGTGCTCGCGACAACGGGCGCTCGACTAACTATAAACTATAAATCCAGTGAATTCTGGGCGGCGAACATTCAGTGAAAACAACTCGTTCTACTATTTTCGGGAAAGTGATTTTTAGCGTAGAACGAGAACTGGAGGGTCTGCTAAGCCACAGTGGTTCTCAACCTGTGGATCGGGACCCTCCTTGGGGTCCCCACATGGTTTACATTGTGGGGACAGATTACATTGACGTGACAATCTCAGGACTTTTTTGATACCTCGCAAAAATTAGGAAGATAATATTGATACTATAAGAGCCTCGCAATGTGAGGCGTTGTACAGTAGATCTGCTATTTTCACTACATTTGTGGAGTCAAACAACATGTAATGCCTCAACTTCAAAGTGTTTGTCAGGATAGGGGTTCAAATATGATTATTTTTTTGGGGGGTCCCCAGTTCAAATATGATTATCTTTTTGGGGGGTCCCCAGTTCAAATATGATTATTTTTGGGGGGCTGCATGCCGCCTGAAAAGGTTGAGAACCACTGGTCTTAGAAAATGGGTAAAGTTGTTTTAACGAGGCCCGTACCACCTACTGGGTCTTTCTATGGCATGTGAAACAAGCGTGCTCTAATCCTGAACATTTTCCACCTTATTTCCACTGAGTGATTTTTATATCTCATTTAGACCCAAAGCCGATTCTAAAAATATGTCTTCTACAGTTTTCTGAAAAACCTGTGTTTCTACTGTATGTCAGTGGTGCTCAACCTTTTCCATGTCAAGGACTCCCAGAATTATCTGTATTTGGCCACGGACCCCCATCTGAAAATATGTTCTTCCAGGGACCCTCCCAGAAGCAAAAAATGAAGTTAAAAACGTTCGCTGTGAAAGAATATATATTCAAAGATTTGCATCCACAACTTTTTCAAACATAACAGATCTACAAGCTCGTAGCTTGTAGATCTGCTATTTTTCCAATAGCCAAAGTATAACAAAATGCTTAAACACCAAAAGGGGTTCCCGTCCAGATTGGGATATGCATGGATAACTGCGAGCGCTTCAGAAGCCTCTCACGGGAATGTGTGCGTGTTTGTTGGATACCCAACGTCCTGCTCGGTGCAGTCAGTGTGCACACGGCATGGCTAGGCCCGTCACAAGTTATTACATAACCGCAGCGCTTAATAGCAATTATTTTAGATAATCGCAACTGTTTTGTATAATTGTCATAATCCTTTCCATGTTTAAAAAAAAATGCAGTGTGACTGCAGCGTTGTAAACGTGTAGATAAGATATTTCCACAATTTTCTTTTAAATATTATAAATGTGTCAGTAGTTTATTTGTATTAAGTTATTGTCATATCTGCCCTGTGCAATTTGTCATTACAGTATGAATCCTAAAAACCAAATGGCAATAAAATGTGTATTCATAGCCCCAATCATGCCATGTGAAAGAGTCTACTGGAGATTCGTTTCAGGTCGTGCTTGCGTGCGTGCGTGCGTGCACACTGGTGTCAGTGGAGTGTATCTGAGGCCATGTGTAGACGAGCGGTGATGTGATCTGTGTGGAGACACACTGCCTGACAGGCCTATGGGTTCTTATGTGTCATCGCCATGCTATGGGTTCTTATGTGTCATCGCCCAGGCTATGGGTTCTTATGTGCTGTTTTCCAAAAAGTACAAAAGTATTGGCATCAAAATATAATCAAAGTACCGAAAGTGAAAGTACTCATCATGCATAATGTCCTCTTCAACAGCTGTAGAAATGTGGCAAAATAGCAGTATTTAATACAAGCTCACACAGCCCATCGCGTAGTGGTTAATCTGTCTTTTGTAATAACGATCTAAATCTACAATGTAACTTTGTAAAAATAAAAGGTCAAACAATTATACGTTTTACAGTAAAAAATAATAAGAGTAGAAGGAAATGTACCTCTGGATTTGTACACACACACACACACACACGCAAGCACAGTACAAAATGTACCTTAGTCGTTACTCTACTATCCATCACTGCACGTTAAAGTGTTTTTGTGGCGTGACCCTCTTCACCAGCTCCTCTCAGAGGGAGGCCGAGGCACGCAGGCAGGCAGGCAGTAGGGTGGATGTTTCCTTGGATGTGTTGAGTGGTGCTTACAACCTTCCAGAAAGTAATGACTCTTGGCTGCCAAATGTGTAAAGCTCACAGGCAGCCTGCGTGCCAGCCAGTCAGTCAGTCAGTCAGCCAGTCAGCCCGGCTGGCCGGCCGGGCCAGGCTTGCCGACTGGGCCCCCCCAGTTGGTGGGACACATCATCCAGCGTGACTGACAAGCCATCGTTTTACCAGGTGTCAGCATCTCAGTTTCTCGTTGACTACACCATGGATGGTAAACTGTGTCTGACGTGGAGATGGTGATGAAGAGAGTGTGTAAAATGCTGTTCTGCGCCGTGAGAAGTTACATTAAACAAGAGAGTCAACGGTTATAGCGGGTGTCAAAATACCAAGGGGTCAATGGTGCACCATTCACATGTCCTCTCTGTCGGGGTGGAAACCTCACATGTCCAAAACTGTTTTCTTCTCACAATTCAAATTTAAAAGTATCAAAAGTTCAGAGGTTTGACAAAAACGGGCTGCATTTTACTCTACTTTAACTTTAATTATTCATTTCGACATTTCGGAGAAGCATATTCAACTAAATTTCATCTGCAGTAAAACATGAAAACAAAACAGACAGGCAGTGAAGCACACTATTGGTACATTTACGAGACAAAGCATAAACACGTACATACAATGTACAAGAAACAAAGTACAAGGTCAAAGGTGTCTTTATACAATTTTACAATTTACAATTTAGGCATTTAGCAGACGCTCTTAATCCAGAGCGACTTACAATAATCAAGAACAAAAGCATGGGAATACATCACAAAAGCATTTATCATAAAACATGCGTAAGCTAAGAAAGTAACAGTGGAATATCTATATTATATATTATATATTATATATATTATAGTTTAGCAGCAATACAGAATTGTAAGTAAAGTAACTTGTGCATAAAGTGCATCATTGCTTTCAAGTAACTTGATGTTTGAGCTTGCAGATCTGCTACTTTTGATTCTTTTGTTTCCCCGGTTGGACGTATATACAGCGCGGGGAAAGAAGGAACACGTTATTCCAACCAGTTCCTTTCCCCTCCATCAGGCGCCCCGGCTGACCAGGGGGAGGCGGTGTTATAGAGACCAGGATTACTGCATGTTGTTTTTTCTTTATACCGCTTTATCTTTTTAAATGTTTTAAACGGTTGCTTGCGTTACAGAGAGAGCCCAGGCAGAAGCAGCGTGGCAGGGCAAGTGATTAGATGTACAGTACAGATGGAGATTAATATGAACAAGAGACGACGGTACAAAGGCATAAATCTCAGGGGGGAGGAGGAGGAGGAGGAGGAGGGGGGGGGGGGGGGGGGAGGAGACTGCAGGCACTGCGCTTGACCTTCCTGAGTGGTGATAATGATAGCGGGAGTGGGATGCATTCCTGCTGGGGGGGGGGGGGGGGGGGGGGGATGCCGGCCCGGGACCGTACGGTACCGCTGAGGCTTATGTCAGGGCTAAAAGCCGCCCTAAACACACAGTATGTGTGTGTGTGTGTGTGCGCGCTGCTACTGACTGTACATATGTTGGGTATGTGAGGGGCTTAAAAAGGGTGCGTTCACAATGCAGTTGGCTTTACGTTAAAGGTCTCTCTCTACATATGCTATACCGTATCGTTGCTGAAAAAAACCCTCTTATCTCCGTATCCTAAAAACATTTTGTTTTAGGATAGCCAGCCCTGAGTGACACACACGCAAAGGCTCACACACACACACACACACGTCACACACACACACACACACACACACACACACACACACACACACACACACACACACACACACACACACAAGTAGAGTGCAACATATGCATCTTGATTTCTGCCGTTGTCAAGCCTCTCTCTGAAAGTGGGGAGTGAAACCTGCATGCCTACTGTATACCTATGTGTGTGTGCACGTGCATGCGTGTGCGCATAGTGCATCAGCAGGGTTATTAAAGGAGCCCTGTGGCTGCCACTGATAAGGTGTGTGTGTGCAGCTTCTTGACACTGACGGTGGCGCGCGCACACACACACACACACACACGTACTCACACACATTGACCTGGCTGGGGAGGATTACCGCCTTGCTGCCATTTCTGCTGATGCGTTTCTTTATATGTTATCCTCTCCACTCACATGTGCTGCGTTTCCTCGCTGCCTGTCCCGCAGAACCCTCGTATCTCCATATTCCCCCTTTTTCCCCGTGTTTTGTAAATTATGCCATTCAGAACGGGAACCCCTTTTGGTGTTTTAAGCATTTTGTTATACTTTAGCTATTGAAAAATAGCAGATCTACAAGCCCATAGCGCGGCACCGAGTGCTGCGCTACGAGCTTGTAGATACTGTCTGTGTGTAGATACCGCCTACACACAGACGGGCACGTGCACGTGTCCTCCCTACTGCCTACACACGGGGACAGACAGGCGCGTGCACGTGCAGCGGGGTTTGGCGCACACACACTTATTATCTTCTTGAGTATTTGCAATACTTTTACTTCTACTCCACTACGTCTAGGACTACATTTATTTGACAGTGACTGTGTCTTACTGGGAGGAGCTGTGTTAATGGGAACCCCCCCCCACAGTCACACACACACACACACACACACACACACACACACACACACACACACACACACACACACACACACACACCTACGTCACTGATGGACACTGCCTTGGCTTTCTTCCGTGCTATACTGACCTGCTACAGCACGGGTCCATTTGGTTCAATGTGTTACAGTCGTGTAAGGGTCCATTTGGTTCCATTTGTACCCTCTGAGTTACAGGGTTCCATTTACAGAGACCTGTAAATGGTCCGTTATTTGGACCCCTGGGTGGTCCTCGGACCTGACTTTGGGTACCAGTGTGCTGACTGCATGGTAATTGATCCTGTTTACTAGAGAGAGAGAGAGAGAGAGAGAGAGAGAGACTAAAGCATTGTAATTTGCTGCATTCATTTTTCAACCGTGGCCATTGAGACTCCAGAGATAACACACCATGCTATGTAGTACTTAGCACTGCTGCTTTGTGCACGCATACACGCACACACACGCACACACACGCACACACACGCACACACACACACACACACACACACACACACAAGGGAGCCATGGTGCGCTGAGAGATCTCCTCTTAGGCTCTTAACTACGTTCTGCCTTTTGTCCCTGCTTTGGGCATATGCTTATTTATTATAGGATGCAACACTTTGTGAGCTTGTAGATCTGCTGTGAAGTTTTCAACCGTTAAGGTGGGCCTATATTGTTACTTATTGTGTACAGTTACTGTATATTTATTTTTTGGTTTTTGATCCTCAGACACTTGTAGCAGTGATAAAGACAACAACAATAATTGTCTAAAATAACCGGCATATATCGTCTCTGTCAGGGGGAAACCTCATATACAGTATGTGACAAAACTGTTACTCTGCAGGAGTCAAATTCTAAAGTAGACACAGACCACCATGTGATGATATTTAGCCTCTCAGGCCCCAAACTTAGAATATATCAAAGAGTTAAAGATCTACTAGGGTCCATTTGGTTTTCCAACTCTCCTTCAGCTGCATGGGACCACCTGTAGGAACCTAGAAGAATATGGAGATGAAAGGTTTCTGCCCGACCGCAACACCATACACACAGCAGTAAGTAGGAAGTATGAGCAGATTTAAGCATTATGTTATGCTTTAGCTATTGAAAAATAGCAGATCTACAAGCTCATAGCGCGGCACCGAGTGCTGCGCTATGAACTTGTAGGTCTGCTTTTTTTTTTTTTTATCGTGAAAATGTGGCGCAGATCTTTGAACATATATTCTTTCTGAGTTTTTAACTCAAATCTTTGCTTCTGGGGAAGTCCCTGGAACAACATATTTTCAGATGGGGGTCGGCAGCCAATTACAGATAATTCTGGGGCTCCTTGACATGAAAAAGGTTGAGCACCACTGACATAGAAACATGAGGTTTATCAGAAAACTGTCATGATTTAGAAGACATTCGTAGAATCGTCCTCAGGTCTAAATGGTTTAAGTGTCTCTTGGATTGTAACGGATCTCCACTCCTGTCTAGCAAGCTGATCGCTGCTCATCTACGGCTCCGCCTGTCAAGCGGTGACACATTTGTTTTTCCCCTCCGCCCGTCCTCTCGCCTCACCGACGCGGTGGATGTGAAATAGCGTTGTGTGTGTGTTGTGTGTTGTGTGTGTGTGTGTATGACTCCTGCCTCTTTGTCTGGCCCTCTCAGGCCAGTACAATACTCTTATGTGTGGCCTCAATGATAGAGAGACCGCATTCTGGTCCCAAACAGCCGGCCTTGGTCACTGACTCACTGGTGATGCCACCTCTGACTGACCATACCGTGGTGGTGGTGGGTTGGATTGGATTGGATTGGATTGGAGGCCAAGCGAAGGCTGACGGACACGTCGGACAGCGACCAAAAATATCCCCGCAATATAAATAGACTTCTTCTTCTTCAGCTTCTTAAGCCATTCTGAACGGGAACCCATTTTGGTGTTGGCATCATGTTATGCTTTAGCTATTGAAAAATAGCAGATCTACAAGCTCATAGCGCGCCACCGAGTGGCGCACTACGAGCTTGTAGGTCTGCTATTTTTGAAAAATCGAAGAACGACTGACATTTTTTAGAATCTGATCTCAGGTCAGAATGGGTTCATCAGACCAGTGTGTGTCCAGTGGAAACCTCGTATGAATCTGATCTCAGGTCAGAATGGGTTAATCTTGTCACTGTGCTGTGCAAGTAACTCAAGTCGTTGATGTCTATCGTGGCAGATAGGCCTATACCTTATATTTTTTAGAGCGATGGCACAGCTCCAATGCACAGCTATGTGTGTCTGCCTGTCCGTCTGTTGGAGTACGGACAGCTGCAAATGAGACCTGTCTGAGTGCGACCTTTGACCCCTATTGACCCTAAAGGTTTGAATATACAGGCCTTTTACTTTGTGACAGAGTGTTGTCATATTGCGGTATTGCTACTAAATTGGAGTACTTCTCCCCCCCAGCGCTTCTTGCACAGAGATATAGTAGTACTTAGAGATCAGGACCATCCCTTGTTCTGAATCATTAAAGTACTTGTTGTGCCATTATTTTCGTCCTGTTCCGCCACCTCTCTGCTCCGTTCTGCTCGGCTCTCCTCTGTTCTCTCCAGAGGGCTTTTTATCCCGACAAATTCGCAGATAAACACTTCCAATCTTATCACGGTCACTGCTGCTGCTGCTGCTTTGTGGCTCCTCGCTAAACGGAGGAGGATTTGTGTGATTTCTATTCCCCTCTGAGACGATGACGAGCCACACGGCGTAGGAGAAGGAGCACTTTGTTTGTGCGTGGAGTGAGTCATGAAGTATGGGCCACATACACACCGGACGTCACTGATGACATTTTGTCGCCGATATGAGTCACGCGACAAAGCCTCGGCTCTTTTCAAATATATTTATTATTTCCTTTTCAGCGGTATTTATGAGTCATCGTTTTGAAGTCCACTTAACCACTTAAGCTCCCATGGATACTACGTGGTGAACGGCTGAAATGGCCCCATCTGCAAGCACACAACGAGCGGAAATAGTCTATTCGGCTTGCAACCACTTTTTCACATTTTTGGGAAAAATGACAATGTAATTTAGCCATACAATATATGTAAAAAAATTAATGTGGCCAGTAGGGGTGTGAAGAAGAATCATGTGTAACTGTTTAACAGTGTCGAAAAGTAGCTAAGTACATTTACTCAAGTACTGTACTTACAGTAAGTACAATTTTGAGGTATTCTTTTACTTCACTTGAGTTGGAGAATTCCACTACAGCAGGCAAATATTGTACTTTTGCTCCATTACAATTATTACATAATTTGTAGATTTTGATTATTATTACAATTTTACAAAACATAAATAAACATTTCGGCCATTTGAAAATAGCAGATCTACAAGATGCGACACATTGTGAGCTTGTAGATTGTATACATTTAGAAAACCTGTGAACCGAGTACTTCTACACTGCAGTATTGATATGTTAACCTTTTCCACCGCTGCTGTTTAGCCATTAAAGAAACAGGAAGTCCCGTCCGCTGGAAGCGCACACAAAGAGAACGACACTATGAGATTTATTTGAGGCCATACATACATTATATCAACATACTGTAGGAAGCAAGGTGACCTAATAAAAAGTGTGCATGTCCGTAAGTGGTCGTAAAAGGCAATTCAAACGAGTGAACTTCGACACCGCCGACACCTATAGGTCTAATACTAATTAGGCTGACTAATTAGGGCCACGGGCCAATATATCAAAAGGCCAGGTATTTGACATTTTGTGAGTGAGTGAGCGCTTTGTACCGAGAGTGAGGGAGAGGTCAGGCTTGTATTTTCTCTGGGGCGGGTCGTCACACTTTGCTGACAATGGCAGGTTGTAGGCAGGTTCACCCCGTGTCACTCAGAGCTATGGAGTTTGACATAATACATGCCGTATTACCTAGTCAGCGTTCCCACACCACACCACACCACCTTTTTTATTTTATATTTATTTTTATCCCTGATAGCTGGAGAACTGGTTAATCTTGTGGGGGGGGGGGGGGGGGGGGGGTTTCAAGGTGTGACTCAAGGTTTGAGTCAAGGTGGTTTGTTTAAGCCTTTTCTGCGTCTGTGTCACTGTCCTTGTTGTCTGTCCTATGGAGTCTCTTCCTCCTCTCCTCTCGGGAGACTACGGGGGGTATTGCTCATTGGTACATTCTGTAGCTTGCTTGGTGCCCGTCTTGCGAGTGCTGCAACAGGGGTTGTTGGCCCGCTGTTACCCCGGCAGTCTTCCCTGGAGGTCAGCTGTCTTTACAGCGTCACCGACATTCCTTGGTTGCACATTATATCTTAAAAACTGGCTGGATTTGCCATGGAATTTGCTGAGTGCGTTCATGCTACCCCAGAGCATAAACCCCAACCATTTGAGTGACCGCCATGACATTTTATCCAGTGCCAGCTAGTACTGTAGAAATATATCCTTGGCAATGTGGCGAAGAATGGCATGTCTAAGGATGTAAGCAGGTGTTATCCTCTGATTGTGGGCACTGCCCATCTCTTGGTGAGCTATATATTGCCCCATGTTCTCACAAGGGATAGAGCTCGAAACCTGAGCCCATTACAAACTCGATAACAAATCTATTGAGACCCATTTATGAATAAGCTTTGGGCTTCTTGAGCCTGTTAACGAGTATAGCGGCCCACAGCACCATGTCTAAACGAGAAAGACGAGAGGCGATCAAGAAATAATAAATCTAATCACCCACGCTGGCACAAACAGGTCAGTCTAGTGTATTGATACCTGCCAACCGATTGCATTGGCTCACTATTGGATACATCGCCTTTTTCGGTGGCCTGGTGGTTTCATCGTTGTTGTGTTTACATGTTCGGCAGAACAATTGCGTTGACACACTGACTCAAAGGTTTCTTTCGTCGTCCTCTTCTACCCAAGGTATGTATCATGGTGCATGCAGCCCAGCATGGTAGCAAGTCTCCAAATTCATGCGAGGGACTTGAGTCGCTCTTATCGAAAATGGCAAGATCTACAAGCTCACAATGTGGTGCGAACAGACGCGGTGTGAGCTTCTAGATTGGCTACTGTATGTGTGAATTTAAGTATGAATTAAGCTTTAAAAGTGACGGTACACACATGAACCAGTTAACCATCTCTTCAATATTATTCTCCAAAAGTAAAAAGTTATTCTGTCTGTTACAAAAGTACTGTATTTGAAGACCTGAGTAAAATGTAGTGCAAGAGATTTTTTTGGTTCGAAACAAAGACATAATAGATTTATAAAGAGCTGAAGAGACTTGGATATTTTATTGTAATTATTAATAATTATAAAGCCATTTAACAATTATTGCACATTAATCATTAATGACTGATTGTTTTAATGATGGGCACAAATATTTGTAACGTGTTATCTTCTGTCTTATGTCTAAAGATGTCGGCCATGTGTTAGCTGGTTCCAAGGCTTTGGTCTGATCTGGGTGTACGGATCAGCCTCTAGACACCGGGCTTCTTGGCTGTATTATTATCGCTCATTTAGCCCCCTCCAAGGGTAAATGTCTGCTTGACCTTAACATAGTATGCCAAACATGATAAAAGCATACAGTAGGGCTCATATAATTAGGCTAATTCAGTAGGGCAGTCAGCTAATACAGTGGGCTAATACAGTCAGCTAATAGTGGGCTAATACAGTAGGGCTAATACAGTGGGCTAATTCAGTAGGGCTAATACAGTCAGCTAATAGTGGGCTAATACAGTCAGCTAATACAGTCAGCTAATACAGTGGGTTAATACAGTCAGCTAATACAGTCAGCTAATACAGTGGGCTAATACAGTAAGGCTAATACAGTGGGCTAATTCAGTAGGGCTAATACAGTGTGCTAATTCAGTAGGGCTAATACAGTGGGCTAATTCAGTAGGGATAATACAGTGTGCTAATTCAGTAGGGCTAATACAGTGGGCTAATTCAGTAGGCTAATACAGTGTGCTAATTCAGTAGGGCTAATACAGTGTGCTAATTCAGTAGGGCTAATACAGTGTGCTAATTCAGTAGGGCTAATACAGTGTGCTAATTCAGTAGGGCTAATACAGTGTGCTAATTCAGTAGGGCTAATACAGTGTGCTAATTCAGTAGGGCTAATACAGTGGGCTAATTCAGTAGGCTAATACAGTGTGCTAATTCAGTAGGGCTAATACAGTGTGCTAATTCAGTAGGGCTAATACAGTGTGCTAATTCAGTAGGGCTAATACAGTGTGCTAATTCAGTAGGGCTAATACAGTGGGCTAATTCAGTAGGGCTAATACAGTGTGCTAATTCAGTAGGGCTAATACAGTGGGCTAATTCAGTAGGCTAATACAGTGAGGCTATACGGAGCACAGAGACGAGCCCATATACAGCCTGGGTCAGTCTAATTCATGCAGGTGAGAGTCCTCTCTTTGACTTCTCCCTGTTCTCAACCATCCAACAGCAACAGGTGTGTTTTCTCACCCCCCTCCGCACACACGCACGCACACACACCCTCACACACTCTCATCCTCTCGTTCTCTCTCACCCTCCCACCAACCTTTGCTAGCCGAGACAAGCCCTCTGAAAAGCATGATGGAATTCTTGAGCTATTCCACCCCCCCCCCCCCCCACACACACACACACACACACACACACACACACACCACACACACCCCAGCAGAACGATGGCTCAACGTAGAGCTCTTCTCCCTTTCAAGTAGAGGCTGTCGGCCTCCTTTGAAGATGCAATGTGTAAAAACACAGAGACATCTCCGGGATTATCTCAAAATGTCTTCAGTGTGTCAACAGCCCCCGAGTCCTGTCGGGAGCGTAATGACACCCCCCGACCAAAGGGAGGCGCTCCTGGCCACGCGAGGTCATTCAGAGGGTCACAACCTTCACAGACTTTCGTCCGACCCAAAGCCTGTTTGAACAACATGACGTAGTACATTTACAGAAGTACTGTACTTAACTACAGTTTTCAGCTATTTGTACTTGAGTATTTCCAATTTCCAATACTTTCACTTCTACTCCACTACATCTCAGATCCAAATATTGTACTTTTTGGGGGGGGAAACTTTAGTTACTATACAAATTGGAAGAATGACAATAAAAGCATCCATCGTTCTCTCGTAGCCTGCGGCTATTATTGGGAAAAATCGGTTTAAGGGAAAGGAAGTTCCAGATTGATGGTTCCTGCCTGATGATGACTACAAAACAATGACTACAAAACAATGACAACAACGTGACGTAACGATATCATCCGCTCCCGACCGGATCATAAACCCGAAAAGGAATGCTGCCCAGGCTACTGTTGAGATGACATGCTGTATATACTGTATATCTCCAGTGCGACCATATACAGGATCTGTGTTGTCTATCATTAGAGGTAATGGTAGCTCATCCAGAAAGTGTGTTTTGACAATCAGTAAAGGGCTCCACATCACAACTACTGGCCACAGCACATTAAGATAAGCGCAGAGAGAGAGAGAGAGGGAAAGAATTTGTGCGGGGGAGTGTGGGTCTGTCTGCACGGCAAATTACAGGCACGTTAAGTGGGTGCTCCTCCAAGTAGGAGATCCGGGGCTTTGTAATCACCGTCAGATGGTTTATACCGGCGAGTAAATTTATATTTTTTGTGGAAAGGGGGGGGGTTGTGGTTGAGCTGTGAATCAAAGACAGAGTCTGTCAGTCTGTCTGTCCAGGGGAACACATTGTTATCGTAATTGGGCTGGTGAGCGTATGACTGCAGCTAGTGCTGGAGTTTAGCTAACGTAGAGCCGCCCGCCCGTCTCCAGCTGGGTTGGAGTGTTCGTGTGCGTTTCTGTGTGTGTGTGTGTGTGTGTGTGTGTGTGTGGTGTTCTTTTAGAGATTGTGCGTGCGTCCACACACACAGAACTGCAGGGCCAACAACACAGATATTGTTATGGTGAGATCTGGCCTGGAGATTTGCGATGGACTTACGTCAGAGTGAACGTGTGTGTGTGTGTGTGTGTGCGTGTGCGTGTGCGCGTGTGCGTGCATGGCTGCATGCGCTGGCAGGCTCACACAGTAGAAATAATATACGTGTTGTAAGCTTATAGATCAACAATGTTTTTTAAATGTCTGAAAATGTATGGACACTTTTCAACATGGAAACGATTGGCGATTATGCAAAGATCATTGCGATTATCTCAAATAATTGTGATTGGGCGATTATATAATAATTATGTGAGAGTGAGAGTGCCTCCCCCTGGTCAGCTGATGTATGGGAAAAAGGAACTGGTTGGAATGACGTGTTCCTTCCATGCGCTACTGTACGTCTAACCAGGGAAATTCCCCACTGTCAGGTGAATAAAAGGTGGCTTGGACTCCTCATGCATTGAAGGAAGCATGAGGTCAGTCCGTTGCTCTCCCCAGGTTGGTGGAAGGAGTGTAGAACCCAGATAATTGACACTGGGTGAAAAAATGGGTTACAAAATCGTGAGATGAGAGAGAGAGAGAGAGAGAGAGAGAGAGAGAGAGAGAGAGAGAGAGAGAGAGAGAGAGAGAGAGAGAGAGACTATGAACAGACTAGGTACCAGTGGGCGAGTAGAAACACTTGCCCTGTGTGTTTGGGAGAATGATATTCCTGCTCTAATTTCCTCCTGATGATAAGCATCTGAAGGCTCATAGTAAAGTGTTTTATCTCCACCGGAGGGAAATGGCTTCTCTCGCTCACATCGCCAATCGATTCCATTCAGAGGGAGCCCTCACTGCGCGCACACACACACACACACACACACACACAGTGACACACACACACACACACACACACACACACACACACACTTACTGTGCGCATGCACACGCACGTGCGCACACCCACAGACAGACACACACATGCACACTTTCTTTCTCTTGGTTTTAAATTGCATTTCCCTGTTTCAGAGATAGTCTTTTTGCATATTGTCGGAAACCTTGTATCTCCATTATATTTAAACTTTTTGGTGTAATTTAACAACCCCGGACTTTGTTTGTCGTACAACGGCACCCTATACACATAAAGGTTGCAGAAATAGGCGATCTACATGTACAAGCTCTCTGTGCCTGGCATCGCAACAACTCTTGGGGCTTGTAGATCGGCTATTTCGGCTCTACTTCTAGGTCAATGCTAAAGCACTTAGTGGAGGAAAGTTTCTTTAACAAGAGCTTGCCATCCGTTTTCTTCCATTTCCGGTTTTGGACATACAGGGTTTCCATGGTGACAGCGACAGTAACGATAATCGATGCAGTCTCTCTCTCTCTCAGCTCCCCCGGCTGAGAGACTGGTCTGTCAGTGCGTCTCTCTTAGAGAGACACACACTGCTGGACGTTCTGACTCTGACTCTGTCTTTACCTTCCATCAGTGACTGCTGCTTGTCTCTGTCTGTCCTTACCTTCCATCAGTGACTGCTGCTTGACTCTGTCTGTCTTTACCTTCCATCAGTGACTGCTGCTTGTCTCTGTCTGTCCTTACCTTCCATCAGTGACTGCTGCTTGTCTCTGTCTGTCCTTATACCTTCCATCAGTGACTGCTGCTTGTCTCTGTCTGTCCTTACCTTCCATCAGTGACAGTGATGCGTTTTTCTTGTCTTTTTTTCATCACTTTCAGCTTGGCGTTCCTATTTTGAGCCATGCCTAAATGCTTTGGTTTTTTTTCCAAAGAACTTCCAAAAATACATCTGAATGTTTTAACACATTTTAAGACCTGAGGCCGATTCTACAAAATGCCTTCTAACCGGCATGACATAGTATAGTATAGGGCCAAATATGATGGAGCATATAGCATAGTATAGGGCCAGATATGATGGAGCATATAGCATAGTATAGGGCCTAATATGATGGAGCATATAGCATAGTATAGGGCCAAATATGATGGAGCATATAGCATAGTATAGGGCCAAATATGATGGAGCATATAGCATAGTATAGGGCCAAATATGATGGAGCATATAGCATAGTATAGGGCCAAATATGATGGAGCATATAGCATAGTATAGGGCCAAATATGATGGAGCATATAGTATAGTATAGGGCCAAATATGATGGAGCATATAGCATAGTATAGGGCCTTATATGATGGAGCATATAGCATAGTATAGGGCCTTATATGATGGAGCATATAGCATAGTATAGGGCCTAATATGATGGAGCATATAGCATAGTATAGGGCCTTATATGATGGAGCATATAGCATAGTATAGGGCCAAATATGATGGAGCATATAGTATAGTATAGGGCCAAATATGATGGAGCATATAGCATAGTATAGGGCCTTATATGATGGAGCATATAGCATAGTATAGGGCCAAATATGATGGAGCATATAGTATAGTATAGGGCCAAATATGATGGAGCATATAGCATAGTATAGGGCCTTATATGATGGAGCATATAGCATAGTATAGGGCCTAATATGATGGAGCATATAGTATAGTATAGGGCCAAATATGATGGAGCATATAGCATAGTATAGGGCCTTATATGATGGAGCATATAGCATAGTATAGGGCCAAATATGATGGAGCATATAGTATAGTATAGGGCCAAATATGATGGAGCATATAGCATAGTATAGGGCCTTATATGATGGAGCATATAGCATAGTATAGGGCCTAATATGATGGAGCATATAGCATAGTATAGGGCCTAATATGATGGAGCATATAGCATAGTATAGGGCCAGATATGATGGAGCATATAGTATAGTATAGGGCCAAATATGATGGAGCATATAGCATAGTATAGGGCCAAATATGATGGAGCATATAGCATAGTATAGGGCCAAATATGATGGAGCATATAGCATAGTATAGGGCCTAATATGATGGAGCATATAGCATAGTATAGGGCCTAATATGATGGAGCATATAGCATAGTATAGTATAGGGCCTAATATGATGGAGCATATAGCATAGTATAGGGCCTAATATGATGGAGCATATAGCATAGTATAGGGCCTAATATGATGGAGCATATAGCATAGTATAGGGCCAAATATGATGGAGCATATAGCATAGTATAGGGCCTAATATGATGGAGCATATAGCATAGTATAGGGCCTAATATGATGGAGCATATAGCATAGTATAGTATAGGGCCTAATATGATGGAGCATATAGCATAGTATAGTGTATGTATATGATGGAGCATATAGCATAGTATAGTGTATGTATATGATGGAGCATATAGCATAGTATAGGGCCTAATATGATGGAGCATATAGCATAGTATAGTGTATGTATATGATGGAGCATATAGCATAGTATAGTATAGGGCCTAATATGATGGAGCATATAGCATAGTATAGTGTATGTATATGATGGAGCATATAGCATAGTATAGTATAGGGCCTAATATGATGGAGCATATAGCATAGTATAGTATAGGGCCTAATATGATGGAGCATATAGCATAGTATAGTATAGGGCCAAATATGATGGAGCATATAGCATAGTATAGGGCCAAATATGATGGAGCATATAGTATAGTATAGGGCCAAATATGATGGAGCATATAGCATAGTATAGGGCCAAATATGATGGAGCATATAGCATAGTATAGGGCCAAATATGATGGAGCATATAGCATAGTATAGTATAGGGCCTAATATGATGGAGCATATAGCATAGTATAGTATAGGGCCTAATATGATGGAGCATATAGCATAGTATAGTATAGGGCCAAATATGATGGAGCATATAGCATAGTATAGGGCCTAATATGATGGAGCATATAGCATAGTATAGTGTATGTATATGATGGAGCATATAGCATAGTATAGTGTATGTATATGATGGAGCATATAGCATAGTATAGGGCCTAATATGATGGAGCATATAGCATAGTATAGGGCCTAATATGATGGAGCATATAGCATAGTATAGTGTATGTATATGATGGAGCATATAGCATAGTATAGGGCCTAATATGATGGAGCATATAGCATAGTATAGGGCCAAATATGATGGAGCATATAGCATAGTATAGGGCCTAATATGATGGAGCATATAGCATAGTATAGTGTATGTATATGATGGAGCATATAGCATAGTATAGGGCCAGATATGATGGAGCATATAGCATAGTATAGTGTATGTATATGATGGAGCATATAGCATAGTATAGGGCCTAATATGATGGAGCATATAGCATAGTATAGTGTATGTATATGATGGAGCATATAGCATAGTATAGGGCCTAATATGATGGAGCATATAGCATAGTATAGTGTATGTATATGATGGAGCATATAGCATAGTATAGGGCCAAATATGATGGAGCATATAGCATAGTATAGGGCCAAATATGATGGAGCATATAGCATAGTATAGGGCCAAATATGATGGAGCATATAGCATAGTATAGGGCCAAATATGATGGAGCATATAGCATAGTATAGTGTATGTATATGATGGAGCATATAGCATAGTATAGGGCCAGATATGATGGAGCATATAGCATAGTATAGTGTATGTATATGATGGAGCATATAGCATAGTATAGGGCCAGATATGATGGAGCATATATAGAGAGAGAGAGAGAGAGAGAGAGAGAGAGACTTAGGCTGCAGCCACTAGAGACTAGGATTCCCCTCAGGAAGCTGAAAGTAAACGTTGTGGTTTTGAGAGCTTTTAACAAGCAGAGCTCCAGCTTTGTGGAATCACTGAAGAGACGCTGCAGTGTAAAGACACTACAGTGCAGGGGCGTAACATCATGGTGATAAGGCCCCGGTGCAAATATTTTGTCTCTAGAATTATATATAATCTAGACTAGAGCATACATGGGCAACTGGGCCCGGGGGCCACATGCGGCCCCCGCCATCACTTAATGTGGCCTTCAGGTTAATATCATAATACTGTTATCGTATTGATGTCAGCTGTTACAATTCCAAACATGACCCGCTTTAATTACTTCAGTCTAGATATGTAGCTTAATGACTGGTATTACAATGTTATTGTCTATTTTATGTCCAATGTAGTGGATTCTAATTCAAATATAGCACCAAAACAAAATCAGGATTTCAATTCATTCATTTCAAATACAGCGAAAATAGCTGATCTACAAGCTCAAAAGCACCCTGAAGTATGGTGGATGTGTAGCACTGTTGGCTGTGGTTGGATCCCGTGTTGCGTGGTCTCATGTTTTGAGGTCAACTTTTACACACATTTTGCGTCATGACGTCACTGACCGAGTTACCGTCTGTCCGTCCACATCCATGAACGTCCAGCTTTGGCCAGTATGGGTATTCGTGGCTTCACACACAGACACACACACACACACACGCACACCTCATTCAGCCACTTAACCACTTGAACCAGAGCATCCATCCATATTCTCGGGGGAACATTGGCCAAAAAAAAGTACAGTACTGAGCCAACTCAGGTCCAATTAACTACGTCTACACAGTCTTTAAGCGCTTAAGCTCTTCTTAGATACTTTGTTGTCCGACAAAATGGAGCAAATTGCCAATCCGAGCTCGGCTAATTCCGCTATTTATTCTTGACAAATGTTTGACACTTTTACCGTACTTACTTCTTACACGCCCTGACAGTTTCCACCTCGAATGACACGCATGCCCAGAACGGGGATATATATATATATGCCAGGTTGAAGGTGCTTAACACGATTAGTTTCATTGGAGGATTAGTGTGGGTTTTTTTTTACTGCAGAGCTACTTTCATCCCAGATGAAAGCGTTCGGCACTCACTCTGTCGAACATGAGGAAAAAAGAGTCGACAGATGTTTATGAACTGCTTTTGACTGCAATATTCTCCTCGTTACCAGTCCTTGTTGTTACCGCTGTGCTGCTCTCAATGCCCTCCATACATACATGCATACTGTCTGGTACCGTATGTATAGGGCTGCTGCCCAAGTGGTAGCAATTTCCTTTAGTTTCATGTTTTCCTCTGCGAGTATTACAAAGTAAAATTGGATTGCAGGAATCTCCACTCGACGTTCCGGTTCATTAGGTTCCTCATAAACGTTTGCATTTTTTTTCCCAGCGATTGCTCTCCAGCGCCGGTCTCTAATAATATATCGTGGCTGTCGTGGTGTGGGAGGGAAACCACGTATGTCCACATCACAGTACACCAGCAGCCGTTTGCTGTTCAGGAGATGGACAATAGAGCCTGTGTTGTTCCACTTGGTGTTTTTCGGTCACAAACTTCCATCAATACCTTTCATTGGTTCAATGTTCGTAAAAACCGACAGGCAGACGTAACCACTTTCACTTTTGAAATGCTTCTATATGGAAATAGTCGATCTACAAGCTCCCAAAGCGTCTCATTGCGCCGTGCCGTGAGCTTGTAGATTGGCTATTTTCACTATAGGTGCGACATTATTTTGTACAAATAAACGGTGCATTAACTTGTAAAAAAAACCCACATGAAGTTGAAAAATGGAGATACAAGGTTTGACAATAATATGCAGACAAGCACTGGCTTCTCACAATATACCTCTCTCTCTCTCTCTCTCTCTCTCTCTCTCTCTCTCTCTCGCTCGCTGACAATGAAACCTGATCTCATTTCAAACTATGAAAGCAAAACGGCCTACTTAATGTTATTCTTTTGTTTGGAATCCAATCTAACCCACATTGTTGGAAAAATATATTGGACTCTTTCTTTTTTTCCCCCTTCCTCCCCCTCCTAAGCGTCGCTCACCTCACCTCTAATACTGCTGCTGAATGATGTCATCTTAATGGAAAGGTTGTCTTTGTCTGTTGTTGAAAAGCAGATGGACACGATAGGAGCAATTAATGGACCGCTGGAAGTGTGATAGTTTATGCAGAAGAGTTAAGATAAGATTACATCGTTCATTTCCCTGCTCTCTCGTCATGGTCTTACTTACAAGTACTTTTACTTAATTGGAGCATTTTTCAATACTTTATATGTCTACTCCACTATTGTACAAATATTGTACCGCTTTATTCCACTACGGTTATTGGAAACCTTTTGTTACAAGTTACTTAGTTTGCAGATTATTATATATAAAATAAAATAAAAACATTTGTATGATAATTAAGATCCGTTTTATACAGTGGCTATTCGAAAACAGCTGCTCTAAGATGTGAGCCTGTAGATCTGCTACTTTCAAACGCTTTATTCTTGCGTTGGCTATTCAAAAATGGCAAATCTACATACAGGTAAGCTCACAACACAAGCTTTGCTCATTTATTTTGGTAAAATCTTGAAAGTGTGAGAAGAACTACTGATTTCGATGGGCCAATTACATATGATTATTGGGGATTATTGAGCACCACTGAAACATAGGGTTTTTCAGTCATGATTTAGAAGAAGATTTTATTAAATTTTTCGACGTCGGGCCAAATGGGATAAAGCAAAGATTGCGTGTGCATGTGCGTGTGCGTGTGCATGTGTGTGTGCTCCCACCATGTGATGGTGTCATGTTTAAGAGGGCCCATCGGTGCGTGTTATAGCGGCCCTAATAGGCTTACCTGTCAGCGCTGTACGGGACATGGCTCCTGTAAATCACATTTGTCAGCGACACCTGCTTTGTGCTCTCTCTCTCGCTCTCTCTCTCTCTCTCTCTGTGTATTTATGACTGTCTACCTCCTTCTCTCTCTACTTCTTCTTCCTCCATGGCCAGGGACCAAAAATTCCACCCCCTCTTCTTCCCTCAAAGGATAATCTCCCCGTACCTCCTCCACCCTCCTCCACCCCATTGAATGAATGGTGGGTGTTAAAAATATATGGTGGGACCCCCGTCCCCGTCCCCCTCCTCCCCCCACAGTACCTTTTTTACTTTAAACCCATCCAAGCTCTTGTAACGTGCCATTGAAAGGGAGGGTATGGAGTGTAAGGACTGGCAGGGTATTAAGGCCCCTCGGGGCGGCTCTATCTGCATCCAGGCTGGCTCTCAAACAATTTCTGGTCCAAGACCCCCAAATTTGGCTGCGGATCCCCCCCCTCCCTTCCCCCCGTCGGAGAAGAAGATTTGTGTTTAAAAACTCTCCCCTGGAACCCCTTCAAGGACCTCTGTGGGTGGTGGTCCCCGGCGCCCCAGACCCCTTTCTTTGAGACCCCCCCTGCCCCACCCCCCCCCAGAAAAGCAAGGGGGCTCTGAGAAGGAGAGTCTGAGAAGGAAGTGTATTAAGGCACTGAAGCTGATGGCTTTAGCCAACTCTGTGTGTGTGTGTGTGTGTGTGTGTGTGTGTGTGTGTGTGTGTAATGGACTCTGGGATGATGGCTGACCAAGTGCTGGGCTGCTGATAACCTTTAGGAAGGACATTGTGTGTGTGTGTGTGTGTGTGTGTGTGTGTGTGTGTGTGTGTGTGTGTGTGTGTGTGTGTGTGTGTGTGTGTGTGTGTGTGTGTGTGTGTGTGTGTGTGTGTGTGTGTGTGTGTGTGTGTGTGTGTGTGTGTGTGTGTGTGTGTGTGTGTGTGTGTGTGTGAGCGTGTGCGTGTGCGCGCTGCAGTATACAAGCTCCGTGCCGTAATGGGAGGTGCAGTGGTTCATTGGCTTGTCTGTTCTCAGCAAGGGTTTAGGTGTGTGTGTGTTTGTGTGTGTGTGTGTGTGTGTATGTGTGGTGAGGGGGAGGGGTTCCCCAGTGGCTCTCTGCGTTCGTTTTGTTTTTGTATGCAGGGACCCGGGTCTATCATTCATTTACCCTCTGTCTGAACCAGGCTTTTCACTGGAATGTCACTGCAGAAAGAAATGAGAATGAAAAAAATAATCATAACCGAGAATCATTATCACCTTTATTGTCAACATCACAGGTTTGCAGGTGTAATGTAAAGACGAGAAGTGGGTGATATATTTTGTTTTGTTTTTGTTATAATTTTACGCACTCCATTTATATGTTTTGGTGAGAGGTAGAGTAACAGCAGGAGAGAAATGTAAAAAACATAATCCAAGCGGAACAAACATCTAAAAGATTTACATATTACAGTATGTAGCCTAGTGGAAGGTCCATGATGGTTAGAATATTAGCGTCGTCATTATGCAGGTGTTCTTATAACAATATAATCACACACAGGTGTGTTATTAGAACAACAATCATTATGCAGGTGTGTACATGTACTTCAGAGTATTAACATCTTATGCAGGTGTGTTCATGTTCTTCAGAATAACATCTCATGCAGGTGTGTTCATGTTCTTCAGAATAACATCTCATGCAGGTGTGTTCATGTTCTTCAGAATAACATCTCATGCAGGTGTGTTCATGTTCTTCAGAATAACATCTCATGCAGGTGTGTTCATGTTCTTCAGAATAACATCTCATGCAGGTGTGTACATAAACGTGCCGTCGCGAGGCGAGGTTAAAACGAGTTTATCGGCGGCACTTCACTTCACTTCACTAGAGCCGTTTGTGCAACGAGGAGGAAAAGGGTGTATAATAAAATCCACATAACGGCTTGTTTGTTTGTCTGTTTTTCTTCAGAGCACACCTTGAGACTGGAGGAGGAGAGCAGGAGGAGGGGGAGGAGGTGGAGGAGGAGGAGGGGCTGCGGGGGACGGGAGTCGTCGCGCCGCGCCGCCTGAGGAATACATGAAGGGAGGGAGGAGGGTGGAGGGCGAGGAGAACGCCTCTACGACACCGCCACACTCCGCGCTCGCAGTCTGTACAGGTAAACCAACCCGCTCTTTAGTTTATGTTCACTCCACATTTTTCCTTGTGGCGTGTTTTTTTTTTGTACGAGCTGCTAGCAAGCAGCTGAGTCTATCATCGATGTGCAAGCTAGTCCTCTAGTCCAGCTGGTTTTCTCATTGGCTGACGTATGTGCGCACCGCAAATATGTCCGGGCGGAAACGACTCGGAACACAATAGTTCCGCCTTAGATAATTTTGGTTCCTACCTAAACTACTGCACTGAGACTGACACAGAGGCAGTTATAGCGGACCCCCGCAGATAATAACAATGCAGCTGGTAATTAATTGATTTAATCAATTATTGTAGCTTGTCGCAGCATAGTGATTATTCCGAGTGGTTTGATTCATTGATTGATTGAAAATTTTATTTCACAATATGCAGAATGGGTACACACGAACGGAAGTACAGGTCAATACTAAAACAGTTACTTGAGGATAGAACCAGAAAAAGCACAAAGACTTGTTTACATAAGGGTCCTCCACTTTCAGTTAATCGGAACATTTAATGACGTACAAATATATACACTTCCATGAAAAAGATGATGTGTTTTGGTATGTTTTCTGTTCTTGGAAACTGTTGGTCCGACCAAATGAATGTCCAGTGCACAGTGCTTTCCCCCGGGCCTCATCTGGGAGACACATGCCAAGTTTTTGATTTTTAGCATTGCCTGTTCAAAAATAGCAGATGTACAATCTCGCAGCACGTCACTTCGTGCCGCGCTGCGATCTCGTACATCTGCTATTTGTGAACGGTTTAGAAAGAAATCTTGAAATTGTGCAAAGAATTACTGATTTTTAGAAGCCATGGGTAGAATCGGCCTCGTGTCATAATGGGTCAACTCTTTCCAAAATGTGTGTATGACATTTGGGGGCGGGGAATTGTTCACCTACGATGACACCTCCGAGATATGGGGACACCAGGTTAAGTGCTTATTATTAAAGTCTTGAGGAGGAGGAGGAGGAGGGCGTTTAATCTTTTGCACGGAAACCAGGGTACCAGACGGCGCAGTGCACAGCGACTGCTTTTCATTGAGGTTTTCCTGGGGCAGGAATCAGACAAACACCTGCAGGACTAAATAACATGTGTTATATTCCTGAACAGAAACCCGTAGGCATGATGAAAAGCTACGTTTAGGTGTTTCAGCAGTGGTTGGAGGTGGTCTCCCTATAGTACAGTGGTCTTACGTTTAGGTGTTTCAGCAGTGGTTGGAGGTGGTCTCCCTATAGTACAGTGGTCTTACGTTTAGGTGTTTCAGCAGTGCTTGGAGGTGGTCTCCCTATAGTACAGTGGTCTTACGTTTAGGTGTTTCAGCAGTGGTTGGAGGTGGTCTCCCTATAGTACAGTGGTCTTACGTTTAGGTGTTTCAGCAGTGGTTGGAGGCTGTCTCCCTATAGTACAGTGGTCTTTTTTTTAGCTCAGGTCACCCCTGTAAATAATTTTCTCATCCACGGTACCCCTGAATGATATTGTTACTTGTCATATTAACGTAAATATTTCCCCTAAGATACAGAATGTAACGAGGAAAACTGTGAATATCTGTTTCCATTAGGACAAATATATATATATATATACAGACTTCTATACTAGGTGTGGTTTAACCACGTAAGCACCAGCATCCCTATTCTGGGGGGAACATTCCCCCAAAATAGCCAATCTACGTGACACGTTGTGATCGGCTATTCTTGGTGAAGAGACTTGGGGCTCCATTTTCGTCACCGCTAAACGCCTTATCCCTAAACTTCTTTGCCTTTTTATACTATTTTGCAAAACATTTTTGAATAGTTAAAATGGCCTGTCTACAAGCTCACAACGTGTCAATGTATATTGGCTAGTTGAACTATTCAATTTTCTTTTTCAAAATAGTAAAAAAGGCGAAGAAGTTTAGGGATAAGGTGTTTAGCCGTGACGAAAATGGAGCCCTTGGTGTGGACTGTTTAATGCCCATATATGGAGTTCTGTGCAGCGTACAGTATATTAAGGGGACAAAGTACGTGAGCTTGAACTGTTGCACTTTGCAGCGCAACACAGGTGATTTCATGCATATCTATCGTCTCTGTCTGCAGGAAACCTCATTACGTCCAAAACGGTTCATTCTCAGGATTCAAGTCAAAAGTATAAAAATGAGCAGATTTACAAGCTTTGCGGATCTGCTACTTTTGACACTTTTGTGTGATCAAGTAGGCCGTTAATTTTACGAAAAAGGAAAAAAATGCCATCATGTATCAGCTTGCATTCCATTGTCTTGCATATTGTACCTTTAGTGGTGCTTTCTGGAGTCTCTAGTCATGGTGCGGTGGGGGAGAGAAGAGCAGGCTTAGTGTCCAATTGGCCGTATAGGGCTAGTCTCCCATTGGCCAGCCAATCATGAAAATCTCACCAGTACATCGCTACTACTACTACTACTACTACAAGTAAGACGCGCAAACGCGTGAAGCGAACGCAGCTTGTGTGTGTGTGGTTGTGTGTGCGTGTGTGTGTGTGTGTGTGTGTGTGTGTGTGTGTGTGTGTGTGTGTGTGCGCGTGTGCGTGTGCGTGTGCGTGTGCGTGTGTGTGTGTGTGTGTGTGTGTGTGTGTGTGTGTGTGTGTGCACGTGTGCGTGTGCGTGTGTGTGTGTGTGTGTGTGTGTGTGTGTGTGTGCTACAGCTGCGCCCTGTGTGTGTGTGTGTGCTACAGCTGCGCCCTCTGGTGGCGGGCGGGTGGTGTAACAGTGGGACAGACACACACACAGACACACAGACACACACACAGACATTCAGCCCTTGCTGTCATAGTAAGTGGCTCACTGCGTTCGCAACTACTAGTACTACTACTAATAATAATAATAATAATTCATACATACAATTTCTATAGTGCTTTTCAAGGTGCTTGACCTGAGGGAGCGGGATGGGGACATGGCGATTGATGAGTTCAGAGAGGTAGCGAAGGGGCCTGGTGGTTGAGGGCTTTGTATGTGATGGTAAGTATTTTAACCCTGCAGTTAGACCTGAGGACGATTCTACAAATGCCTTCTAAATCCTGACGGATAAAAAAAAAAAAAGCAGATCTACAAGCTCGTAGCGCGGCTAGCTAAACTATAACCTAATGCTTAAAACACAAAAAGGGGTTCTCCGTCCAGAATGTGTTGAAGTCAATTCTGTACTTGACTGGGAGCCAGTGGAGTTGACGGAGGGGGACAGGTGTGATGTGGTCCCTGGATGGGGTTCTGTTGAGCAGAACCTAGCCTAGTACTCTGGGCTATTATTGACCAGCTTTGCATGCTGTTAAAAAACACGCAAAATGTTATGTTTCTAGGGTAGTACAGTACCTACCCTAGAAACATAACATTTTGCAAAAACAAAAACATGCAGTAATCCTGGTCTCGAAACTACCTCCCCCTGGCCAGCCGGTCGGAATAACGTGTTCCTTCTACCCACTACGTCCGGCCGGGGAAAGTCCCCCCTGTCAGGTGAAAAGAAGCAGCATGCATAGAAGGAGGCATGAGGTCAGTCCGCTGCCCCCCCCAGGTTGGCAGAGGAAGTGTAGCACACAGGATTACATTACATCATTGACACTGGGTGAAAAAAATGGGTTACAAAAATCGTGGTATAAAAAAAGAGAATAAAAAAAAATATATATATGTTATGTTTCTGTTATGGTGCTATCCCTTAAATTTGTGCTGTCTTTTCCCTTGTGTTTTTGGTCTCCAACGAGTACTCGTCCTTCCTAGTGGGGATTAAACAGGAGGTCCGGCGTGGGTGGTGTTGGGTGGTGCTTGGAGGGAGAGATATACAGGAGGCGAGGAAATAAAAGGATGCTTTAATCTTCCTTATGCCGCGTGTAAGGGATGTGCAGCAGCGCTGCATGCCTGCCGCCCGTGGAACATCAGCATGACACGCACACACACGCACACACACACACAGAGGCAGGGATCAGCAGCCAAAGCGATTAGCACACGGACGTCAGAACATAGAGAGAGACAGATTTAACACACATACAGACTTGCGTGCATGCACATGACTGCACTGCAGACATGTGATGGTAAGACGTCATCCAGACTGTTCAGAGGGGGCTCTGAGCAGTCTGGGGGAGGATGTATTAGTCTGCCTATACACTTACCCTAAGATCTCCCTTCCACACATCTGATTCAAATGAAGGATCAATGGCTCTCAACAGCTAGAGCCATATAGACATGGAGCGGTGCCCTGTAAGGCCAGGTGTAGGCAATCAATACTGAGGTGTCAAGTTGCGCTTCACGGTATACACCTCAGCTATGGCTGTGCCCAGTGCAGGCACACCTCCGTGGATTTATCTAGAAGAAGTGTTGCGTCACTTCTTTCAGGCCAGTCTTCTACACAGAGACTGCTATCGGCGAATATAGTGACAAAGGCCTGTACCAGAAGTGTACAGAATGCACTAGTCTATGAGTGTCTGTCACTGTTTCACTGGAGTCTATGAGCGTTTGTCACAGTTTCACTGGAGTCTATGAGCGTTTGTAACTATTTCACTGGAGTCTATAGCATTTTTACTATTTCACTGGAATCTGAGTTTGTCACTATTTCACTGGAATATAATATGAGTTTCTGCCCCCTCAGGCCCTCATTGATGCAACCTATCCAATAGAATGTCTCTGGCTCTTAGCAGTAGCCTACAGTACTGTGTTTGTACCTTCTTTACCAAACCAGACAAATCTGCCACAGGAAAAAAGATCCCTGGGGAGATTGGGTCTGGCACTCCTCAGGTTGAATCACATTTCGCTCACCCCAGAGTTGTGGGTGACCAATCAGAGCACACTATTCAAAGTGAAGACATTTTTGCTGTGACGTTGGAATCTGTTTGTAACCGCCCCTCGGAAAGAAGTCTTCCACGCCTAAGTTCCAGACTAATATGTACACAGTGGTGTTAGCCTGGCCGTGCCAGGCGTAGTGTGTATATGCGGTATAGCGAGAGCGCTGTTCGTTGACAGGACTTGGCTGTTATGCTATGCAGTTTCTTCTGCTTTTTATTTTTTTCCTCAACATGGGTGAATGGCTCCCGTAGTGACCGGGCAGCGGCGCGGGTCGCTCTCAACAAGGACTCTTTAACCAGGCTGAATGACAGGAAGGCAGACAGGCGGGCACAGGTCCAACCGCACACACTCAGTCTCACAGGCCTGAGTGGCAACGCTGCCAACTCTACCAGACCACAGGAGGCCACGTGACCGTGTGTGTGTGTGTGTGTGTGTGTGTGTGTGTGTGTGTGCGTGTGTGCTAGTAGAATTTGAGAAATGTTCCTCGTCCTGTTTTGTGGACAGAGAGAGAGAATGGAGAACGTCGGCAAAATCTATATGAACATCTAGTGCTGTTTTGTAGAGCGTCAGACATACAATAGACACAGATATAGCATAGGCCTACATATGTACAGTAAAGATGAATAGATGGTAGATGGATGGATGGATATATGAACATGTTTTGCAGATCATCCGACAGCCTTTCTCTCCCCTTTATGTCAGCCATAACATGTCCCTCATTTTACCCTGGACCGATACATATCCATTGGCCAGCTCAGTGGCCTTGTGGTTAGAGTGTCCGCCCTGGAAGACTGGAAGGTTGGGGTTCGATCCCCGGCCGGTTCATACCAAAGACGATAAAAAAAACATTGGCATCGGCGGTCTAGGACTCTGCAACATCGGCATCGCCGGCATCGGAATCGGCCGGGCTCTATAATCGACGCCCACAGATGGTTCACAACCAGGGTGTCTGGGACTGTTCCAAAGGGGAGGCAGGCAATACCACTCGGTCTGTGTCTTGGGGAAGGTCATGTTTATCCATGGAGGATACACCCAGCTTTTACTGGACGCACTAATGATTCTTGACATCTACAAGTTGGACACCAGCACAATGATCTGGACTTTAATTAACACCATCACATCACTCTGCCACCATCACCGGGACAAAGCAGTGTTAGTTTTACTCACAGTCTCTTGAATGGTTTTCATTTAGTTTTAGTCACATTCTAGTCACCTGGCATGTTTTAGTGTTAGGGCCGATTCATACTCCTATTTTAGAGCCGAATAAAAGTCGGTTCGGCTCTGTAGAGCCTACTTCGGTGCTACTGAAAATGTCTGACGAGACTAAATCATTTCGGCACTACAGCACCGAAACAGCGGTAAAATAGGAGTATGAATCGGCCCTAAGTCTACAGTAGTTTTAGTTGACTAAATAACATAAGATTTTAGTCGACTAAATCTACAGATGATTTAGTCGACTAAGGCGAGCCTTGATGCCATCGTAATGACTGTTTTTACACTTGCTGGAAATAGCCGATCTACAAGCTCACAAAGCGTCGCATCATGAAACCAAGTGTAAAATGACTTATACTGGATCTCTTCTCTACTGGGTCCCTTCCTAACATTTTAGTCTAGTTTTTATTTGTTGACAAATGTCAGTATATTTAGTCTTAGTTTTAGTCATCATTGCTTAGTTTTCATTTAGTTTCCATTTAGTTTTCGTCGGTGGAAAAAGGTAGTCAAAGAACACTTTTCCTCATAGTTTCAGTCGACGAAAACAACCATGGGACAAAGATGTCTGTATTTGGGGGCTGGTCCGGACGTGGGATCGGTACTACAACACCATCAGAGTGTTTGACACGGAGACCAACCAATGGATGAACACACCTTCTGCACGGCTTCTTCCAGAAGGACGCAGGCTTTACCTACAATGGAGAGCTGCATGTACACCTTTGGTGGATGGTCTGGACCAGTCTGGACTCCCACACATCATCAGGTGGGAACTGACAGCCATGCCTGAGAAATTAAACACAGTCCTCCAGGGACCACCAGTGGTCCTTGAAGGGGGTTCCAAGTGGTCCCCAGCTAAATGATGGATAGTTGGTAAACCATCTTATAGAGAGTGTAAAATGAAACCAAATGGACCCCTATTAAACATCTGTGTTCATCATCATACATCATCTCATTCCGGGCAATCACAATTTGTGGCCTCACTTTTATCTTCAATATGTACTTTTCTCAGCCAATCAAATCATCGCTATGCGCCAATCACAAGCCAATATACATGTGTGTTCACACAAACCCGGAAAGCTGGGCATAGGAGGGGCTAGCGCCCCTGAAAGAAAACACAAAGGTTGATGGTGAGTAAAGATTCCACTCAACACATTGACAAAAGTTGTCAAAATGGTACAGTTCACACCCGTGATTTATTTTAAATTTTGTGACGCACCATGATATATATATATTTTCATGAATCTGTTATTAGTTCAAGGTTATCTCTCTCACGCTTTCGCCCACCGAGCTCTTATTTTGATGAGCCTCCCGCCTGATTTGGTGAACCGGATGTAACAATCAATCATTTCCGGGGCAGCCGCTATAGCTACTTTCGCTTTCATCAGAAGCGCTAATATAGTAACTAAAAGTAACGAGAACATGGATGTTCTGTATGATCACCTCAATCTGAGCCTCAGTTCAGAGAAAAAACACAGCTAAAGATCGTCGCTAAAGATAAGAGTGGACGGAGCAAACATATTCAATGACTTCACACCGCGGAAGCAAAGCGTTGCTTGATAAAAGTGATGGACAGAAAAGTGAAGACACCAAATGTGATTGGCCAGAATGACATTTGTGATGATTTTATTGTCTGAGCACAGAATGTGATGTATGATGATGTGTGATGATAAGAGCGCCCCTCACTTCACACGAGTGATGAGTGTGATTTTTTTCACAACCGTGTAATTGTTCTTTTAAATAAATTTTCCGATGCACCAAACATCAGTTGGCGACTTGTGACAAGGAAAACCAACTGCCTAAGTTTTTAAGTTCATCTGTAGACTAATCGCCAACACTCATCGACGGTGGTGCTGCTGTGTGAAATGTTTCGCTGGACGATACATCTGAAAGGAGAACATAGGAAGGACCAGGCTGTGACTGCGGTGGTCGGACACGAAATCTACTGCTTTGGAGGAGAAGTAAACCAGAGGACAAGAGATCACATTGACGTGCACGTCTTCAACACAGTGTCTTTATACTGGAGGAAGTTGATCCCAGTGATGCCTGGAACAGGAGAACGTCACATTAAGGTTCCCTCCAGGCGTGAGGGCCACACAGCTGTGCTGGTAGGAGGTACTGTCTACCTCTGGGGAGGGATGCCTTACTGGAACGTTCTCTATGTGTTTGAGGTCGACACCCACAGATGGTTCAAACCCAGGGTGTCTGGGACTGTTCCAAAGGGGAGGGTGAACCACTCTGCCTGTGTCCTGGGGGAGGTCATGTTTATCTATGGGGGATGGATCCAGCAGACTGGATGCACTAATGACATCCACAAGTTGGACACCAGCACAATGGTCTGGTCTTTAATTAACATCAGCGGAACTAAACCACCTGGTTCAGACGGTCACTCTGCCACCATCATCGAGACAAAGATGTTTGTATTTGGGGGTGAGGGGAGGAGGGGTCAGTGCTCCAACACCATTAGCGTGTTTGACACAGACCAACCACTGGCTGAGCACGCCTTCTGCACAGCTTCTTCCAGAAGGACGCTGCGGTCATTCAGCCTTTACCTACAATGGAGAGCTGTACATATTTGGTGGCTACACCTGGAACCAGTGCTTAAATGATCTGTGGAAATTCAGTCCAGATACCTTCTCCTGGAAGAAGGTTGAGCCCAAGGGGAAAGGCCCGTCTCCAACGTCTTGCATGTTCTGTTGCATGCTGGGAGATCGTATCATCCTCTTGGAAGGATACATCTTAGACTTCAGTCCTAGCCTCAAGACATTAGGCAAACTAGTAGTTATGCAGTACGGTCTGGATCAGTCTGGACTCCCACACAACATCGGGTGGGAACTGACAGCCATGACTAGCAACAGCAACTGAGAAAATAACAGTCATCTAAACCCACGGTTCCGCGGATCTGCGAAATAATTCAGATTATATTTTATTATTTTTCCAAAAAGTTTTGTTTTTCCTAGTGAATTATGGAGTGTGTGTGATATGAAATGTGAGCTTCCCATCACACCATCACAGTAATCCTTAATGATATTCCATCATATTCAAGGGCTGTTGGATAGAAATGAGTTGGGTTAGTGTCCAGAGTGTCTGTGAGGTCTTTCTGACCCATTTTGAGATTTTGAAGTTGATTATCTTTTCTCCTGAAGCTCTCAGAAGGTTCCTCCTCCATGACTTTAACTAAATATTCGAGTTTTTTTATCACACATCCACACCTAAGTCCACCAGCCAGAGTCAATTTGTTTTTACTCCTCTTTTTTCCATTGTGTGTGTGGGCTCTGGACACAAATGGAATGGAATGCAAAACCTGATTGGCGCTAACAACGTACCTGTGGACGTCCTCAGCCATGGAGCCCTACGTCACGGTAACGGCCCATTACATTACAGATGAGTGGACCATGTCAGATGGGTGTTGGCGGCCAAATACAGTACATATAATTCTGGGGCTCTTTGACATGAAATAGTTTGAGAACCACTGACATAGAAACATAGGTTTTTCAGAAAACGTTTTCAGAAAAGAAAAGCTGGTCATTGTGCTGCATGCAGATGTTTTCAGCTGTTAGAATCATGTATGACAAGCCGTTTTTTTTTCGCAACAGAGAGAAAACTTAACTCGTTACATTAATTGTCTTCAGCTGTGAGCACCAAGTGGCCGGCCCACATACTGTATCCCCACCAGGCCAGGTTTTATACCCAGGCCTGTGGATTTCATAGGCAGTCACGGTAGCCAATTTGAATCGAATCTGCTCAAACTGACTGATACTGATACAGATAGAACCTATTATTGCTGTCCAAAACCATTCCTTAAAAAAAAAAAAAAAAGTTAAAATAGCCTATCTACAAGCTCACAATGCATCATATCTCAACATGTTGGGAGCGTGTAGATCTGCTATTTTTACACTTATAGTGAGTATGATAAAGTAGCGCATTCATTTATGAAAAAACTAAATTGAAATATGAAGATACATGGTTTCTGAGATAGATAGATATATACAGTGAAAGATTTAATCATTTGCATTTTGTATCCATTTATGCTCATTTGAATTTATTTGCTTGCTTTTTGTTTAAAATGTTATAAAATTTTATACAAATCCAAGTTTTTCTAATTGATTTTTTAAACTTAAAATCTTCTCACAATATATGGATCAAAAACATCCGCATCGGTGGTCTAGGACCCTCCAACATCGGTATCGAAATTAAAAACCTGGCATCGGTCGGGCTCTAACTTGTACAACATGTCCGGTTACACACCGCCATTCAGAAACACCGCCATTCAGAACCCTAACCCTAACCCTAACCGGGTTTCTGAATGGCGGTGTTTCTGAATGCCGGTGTTTCGGAATGGGGGTCTGTCACCACATGTCCAGGGGGTGTACTTGTACATCCATCTGCCCCATGCTGCACGCTACAGAAACAGGAGATAGTCTCCTGCCCAGGCTGTCCTATGGGCCTCAGGGCTCGGTAAGGCTTGCCCAAGCTGCCCTATGGGCCTCAGGGCTCAGTAAGGCTTACTTCGGTGATCCTTGGCACGAAAACACTTTGAGAACCACTAGTGTTTTAAAACACTGCGTCCAGCGCATGAACTGTGTGTTCGTGGAGCTCTCTGTGCATAGTGACTGACGGAGAACTCAGCCCAGCGATGACACAGCAAACAGGAATGTCTCTATCCCTGGCAGTCTATCCCCCTTTTCCTTTCTTTTTTTCCCCTTTCTTCTCTCTTTCTCTCTCTTTTTTTTCTCTCCCTCCCTCCCGCTGTGGGCTAGGCCCACATGTAACCCAGTAATTATGGAGGTTATTTTTCTCCGGTTGATCCAAATCCCCGTTTATGGGGCACACGCGTGTGTCAAAAAAGCCGGAGGCTATTTGACGGCCGTCAAAGCCACGCAGGATTGTCAGAACCCCCCCGGAGTAAAAAACGGACAAAACAAGCATCATCTTTCGTGTAAAAGGCTCCAGTCATGGCGGTTTTAACCCCCAGACCCACAACGTATACAGCACCGTACAGTATCTGCTCCCGGGTGTCTACCAAATGAGAGAGAGAGAGGGAGAGAGAGAGAAACACACACCATCCAGAGCTTTCGGTAGCTGTGTCATGACCCCATGCACGAAGGCGAGGGCAGTGGAAATGATGTTGGCGTGTGAGCGTAGACCCCAGCGCTGGCCTCGGCCCAAGAGAAATCTGGTGGTGGAAAAACCACTATCCACACATACTGTAGATGTGTGTGTGTGTGTGGGGGGGGGGGGGGGGGTCGTCTGACAGAAAAGACGTTGAGGACTTGACAAAATAAAAGGGCAACGCTTGCACACAAAACCGGCTTTATGAAGAAGAGGAGAAAAAAACACAAAACAACATGAAAACCCCACAGGGCTCTTTAGCACACATATGGGGACATTAAGTGTATGTTTCCTGTTTCCGTGTCCATTTAAGTTGAACAAACTAAAGGAGATGTTTTTTTGTTAACAGTGTTAAATAGGGTCCTATTGAAACGACACCCTGGGAGAACTGTGACCCGCGTTTACGGTGCACATTTCCTGTGGCGATGGAGAGAGAGGAAGCAGGGCTGTGAAAGGGCATAACTGTAAAAAAAAAAGAAGCAAAAAAAAAAAAGAAAAAAACATACACCAATTAACTCAACGAGCCACAGGTATTAAAACAGTTAATTACAACTCTGCCTTTCTGAAACGGATATGGTTGTTCTGGTAGCGCTGAAGCACTGCTACTGCTACCAAAACAAGGTCCCATTAGCCTAATAACTTAACTTATTTTGAGCCAAAAGGCACATTTGTATGTAACGAGCTGTGTAAGCCAGGACGCACGAAGTAACGCATGCATGCGCACACGCACGCCACGCACAAACATGCGCACGCCCGCACATCGAAAAACGTCTCCCCTTCACAAAAGCTGCTTCCTCTGTGTTTCATCACTCGGGCAGGGCTTTGTTAGTGTGCGGAAATGCCTGGAGAGGGAATGAAAATACTGGCAAGTCCCTGCAACGCTTTCTGGAGAGAAAGAGAGAGAGAGAGAGTCTTGCAGCTGCACAGAGTTCTCTCTCTTACGCACATACTCGTACACACACACACACACACGCACGCACACAGTACACACACATATAGGCTGAGGAGGGGTTCAGGTTACGTACTACAGAGAGATAAGCACATAAACAGAGGAGTGTTGTTTTGTTCCACTGTGGCCAGGTCACAGGAACCAGGCAGTGTGTGTGTGTGCCAATGTTGACAGTACGTATATACGTACGTATGTATGTACGGGGGTCTATCTACATCATCACAAACACACACACAACAGACAAGACCACCGGTCCGGACCACAGTGGAGGGTAGCGCTGGCCTCGTGTAGCAAGCCTATATCTGCCTTTGCAATGCAAATGGCCCCAGGCAGATTTAGTCTGGTGTCACTCAATTGTGGGAGGACTTAGCGGAACAGCAGTAGCGTAGGACCAACCAGACAGGTTATGCAAATATGGGGCGGGACATTGCAAGAGATTGTGTCCATGGGGTAAATAGTTCCTGACTTCCAGACAGCAGCACTGCCCTGTTGTGTCCATTGAGTAAATAGTTCCTGACTTCCAGACAGCAGCACTGCCCCGTTGTGTCCATGGAGTAAATAGTTCCTTCTCCCAGACAGCAGCACTGCCCCGTTGTGTCCATGGGGTAAATAGTTCCTGACTTCCAGACAGCAGCACTGCCCCGTTGTGTCCATGGGGTAAAAAGTTCCTTCTTCCAGACAGCAGCACTGCCCCGTTGTGTCCATGGGGTAAATAGTTCCTGACTTCCAGACAGCAGCACTGCCCCGTTGTGTCCATGGGGTAAATAGTTCCTGACTTCCAGACAGCAGCACTGCCCCGTTGTGTCCATGGGGTAAATAGTTCCTGACTTCCAGACAGCAGCACTGCCCCGTTGTGTCCATGGAGTAAATAGTTCCTGCTGTCGCCTCACAGCTAGAAGGTCCTGGGTTCGATTCCCGCTCGGGACACTGTGGGTGCTGGGGGCGTGTTTCCTCCTCCACGTCATCAGTGCCCATACCCGAAGGCAGGGTTGGCGAAAGGGCCTTTCTGTGTGGAGTTTGCATGTTCTCCCCGTGTCCCCTAGGGTAGGTACCCTCACAAAAACATGCAGTAATCCTGGTCTCTAAACTGCCTCCCCCTGGCCAGCCGGGGCGCCTGATGGAGGGGAAATGAACTGGTTGGAATAACGTGTTCCTTCCACGCGCTACGTCCAACCAGGGAAACTCCCCCCTGTCAGGTGTAAAGGAGCAACTTGGACACTCAGGCATGAAGGAAGCATGAGTTCAAGTCCGTTGCTCTCCCCTGGTTGGCGGAGGGTGTGTAGAGCCCAGGATCACATTAGATGATTGACACAGGGGTGAAAAATGGGTTACAAAATTGTGGGATAAAAAAAATATATATATATAAAAAATAAAAATAAAGTTCCTGACTTCCAGACAGCAGCACTGCCCTGTTGTGTCCATTGAGTAAATAGTTCCTTCTCCCAGACAGCAGCACTGCCCTGTTGTGTCCATGGGGTAAATAGTTCCTGACTTCCAGACAGCAGCACTGCCCCGTTGTGTCCGTGGGGTAAATAGTTCCTTCTCCCAGACAGCAGCACTGCCCCGTTGTGTCCGTGGGGTAAATAGTTCCTTCTCCCAAACAGCAGCACTGCCCTGTTGTGTCCATGGAGTAAATAGTTCCTGACTTCCAGACAGTAGCACTGCCCCGTTGTGTCCATGGGGTAAATAGTTCCTTCTCCCAGACAGCAGCACTGCCCCGTTGTGTCCGTGGGGTAAATAGTTCCTTCTCCCAGACAGCAGCACTGCCCCGTTGTGTCCGTGGGGTAAATAGTTCCTTCTCCCAGACAGCAGCACTGCCCCGTTGTGTCCGTGGGGTAAATAGTTCCTTCTCCCAGACAGCAGCACTGCCCCGTTGTGTCCATGGAGTAAATAGTTCCTTCTCCCAGACAGCAGCACTGCCCTGTTGTGTCCATGGAGTCATCCATCCATCCATCAACGAGGGGCCTGGCGTTGTCAATTACCCGCAGGAAAACACCATTAGAGGGGCTGAATGGGACAGGGAGCCGTGGCAGGCCTGACATGACTGTTATATGATTACACAACCTGTTGGATGTCCGCCTGTCAGTGTCTCCCGTCCCGGCCCCTCTCTCTCTCTCTCTCTCTCTCTCTCTCTGATGAATGGCTGTAATATGGCACGCATCACAATGTGCGGCTAGCTCGCCACACACTCATTAATGGCTCCTCATAATGCCACGCACGCCGCCTCCACGCATGCAGTGCCACGGTGATGCACACGGAGGGAGAGAGAGAGAGAGAGTTCATGAATACGCCAGCCTTGTTCCTGTGTCGCCATTCAACACAAATCAACCGCGACAACAACAGAAAAAAAACAACAACAATGTCCCTCATTTGAATAATTTCACAAACGTTTGTTGCAAGATGCCAGAGTCACAGTCACGCTTTGCGCTCTCTCTGTCTCTCTCTCTCTCTCTCTCTCTCTCTCTCTCTCTCTCTCTCTCTTCTCCTGAATTAAGGAATGAGGAGGCGGAGGGGCGAACTAGGGGCGAGAAGTGAGAGATCATAAGAATCAAAGTTGTTTTTGGTGTGAAACACACGTGTTTTGTTTGATTGGATTCACCCGTTTGTTTAGTTCGCGGTCGCATTTGCATAGATAATCAAATCTGTGAGCAGCAGGGCACGCACGTGCGACAACACGGATAATCTGAGAGAGAGAGAGAGAGAGAGAGAGAGAGAGAGAGAGAGAGAGAGAAGGAAGCTTGTACGGGATTGTGGCGCTCGAGTTGATTGTGTTTTTTCTCTGGCAGAATCAATGTCTATCAAAGACGCTCCACTACTTCACTCTCAACTGTGACAAAATGCATTTGATTTCCAGTTTGCTCTGTGGGGGGTTAGATTTTAAGATTAGAAAGTTAATCCAGTTATTTTCCGCTAACATCTATAGCGAGAGAACAGTCAGTTACAGTGGCTTCATAGCCAGGAAAGTGAAGAATGTTTGACTGTAGCACAGCTGACCGTTTGGGAGAGGTTTGCTAAAACAACCATGACCTGCTGCCTGGCCCCTGCAACCATGTTAGAGTATTTATGGCCCTGTCAGTCTGCAGTGGGCAGTACTACTACCCAGTAGTACATTCACCCTGTCTGTCAGTGTGCAGTGGGCAGTTCTACTACCCAGTAGTACATTCACCCTGTCTGTCCGTGTGCAGTGGGCAGTTCTACTACCCAGTAGTACATTCACCCTGTCTGTCAGTGTGCAGTGGGCAGTTCTACTACCCAGTAGTACATTCACCCTGTCTGTCAGTGTGCAGTGGGCAGTTCTACTACCCAGTAGTACATTCACCCTGTCTGTCAGTCTGCAGTGGGCAGTTCTACTACCCAGTAGTACATTCACCCTGTCTGTCAGTCTGCAGTGGGCAGTTCTACTACCCAGTAGTACATTCACCAGGGGTGGCTGGTATCAATGGGCAAGTGGAGTGAAGATGAGAAATTAGTATTCAAATGTTTTAGAAGAAATAATTTTATATTCTGGTATAATCTAAAGCAGCAACAGCATCAAATAGTTACAAGAAATACACAAAATACGTCAAATTTGGCAGATTTGTTTTACAGCCCAAATTGACTTCCATTGAGTTGAATGATTGACAGCTGACATGACACACCTGCTTGAATTACTTGCCAATGGGGCTAAAATCTCTCAGCCCCAGAGCCAATAGAGGGCTCTGCTCAGCCCTAAGGCCCGCCTCAGGCCGCGAGGTCACTGGCTTTTGACCAATCACAGTGCATGCTCGTGTGTTGGTTATGATGTGAAAGAATGGCAGGTGGAAGTATTTTAAATGAAAGAAATGTATTATTACTTGCGCAAGCAGAGCGCACAAGTAATAGTTTCGCCCGGTTCGTATGCACCGTCCCAGCCAACCCGCCACTTTTGATGCGTATGCAAATAAAACAGCAAATTGTGCCTGATTTGCTGGGACCAGATTACATACATGACCATATTTCTTACGTCATCATTGAGAGCTAGTCATAAATATACTATATATATATGTAATTTGTAAAATAAAATAGCAAATTGTGCCTGATTTGCTGGGACCAGAGTACATGGTGTGTATATGTATAACTAGCTCTCAATGATGACGTAAGAAATATGTGCATTAAAGGACCCAATGCCAGAGTGTAATTGGTTTTCGATTGTGACGTAATGACGATATGTTTTAGTGTTGGGAGGATTAAAGGTAACGTTCCTGTGTATACATGTATGTAACCTGGTCCCAGCAAATCAGGCACAATTTGCTGTTTTATTTGCATACGCATCAAAAGTGGCGGGTTTTTGGCGCAAAGTAACCACAGTATAACGCTAATCAACTTACAAATTCCACATATATAGTATATGTATGACTAGCTCTCAATGATGACGTAAGAAATATGGTCATGTATGTAATCTGGTCCCAGCAAATCAGGCACAATTTGCCGTTTTATTTGCATACGCATCAAAAGTGGCGGGTTGGCTGGGACGGTTTTTGGCGCAAAGTAACCACAGTATACCGCTAATCAACTTACATGTATGACTAGCTCTCAATGATGATGTAAGAAATATGGTCATGTATGTAATCTGGTCCCAGCATATATATAGTATATGTACTGTATAACTAGCTATGTACCTCTGTATTTTGACATTATGCTGTTTGGATGCCTGCCTGGGCTGTTGGGGAAGCCAGGATCTGTGATCTCTTTAATAAACAACATCATCTACAAGACAGTCTTTCGCTCATCGCTTTGTATTCCTCACGCGTTAGTTCAGTGCAAAACTGCCACATCACTAATTAAATACACCACTAAAATTGCTACTTATTCTACCACCGGTTACACATAACTTGCTTAGTATGTACATACTGTATCCCCCCTTTGGTCAATTAAGGGAGCGGTTCTGGGCTTTGGGGAGGGTTACTACTGTTATCATTGCTGTCTAGGCAGAAACCTCGTATTTTTCTTACTTACTTCACACAAAAGTAGCAGATCCACAAGTTCGAAACTTGGTGCAAAGCGATGCCTTTCGAGCTTGTTGATCTGCTACTTCTGTGTTTTAAATTTTTTATTTTTGAGTGGTGCAACCACTCCAAGGAACAGCAATGTCCGTTGTGTTGGTCATGCACCTATGTGATGTTAATGAGCACCATTATGTACCAGTAGGGGCGCTGTAGTACTGCACTGTTGCCTGCTAATGAGAGAGAGAGAGAGAGAGAGAGAGAGAGAAAGCTAGTGGACGTAAGAAATATGTGGATTAAAGGACCCAATGCCAGAGTGTAATTGGTTTTCGATGGTGACGTAATGGCGATATGTTTTAGTGTTGGGAGGATTAAAGGTAATGCTCCTGTTTATACATGTATGTAATCTGGCACCACTGCCGTATCGGCACAATTTGCTGGGACGGTGCATACGCATCAAAAGTGACAGTTTATAACGGTCGAAAGTACTTGCGCACTCTGCTTGCGCACTAGTTGGCCATTTATGGCCTACTAGTGTGCAACAAGCAAGTATGCACTCGACAGAGTGCAGTTCTAGTTTACTTTATAATCCGTTTGTGGGATTTAAATTCTTGCTTGGGGCAGACAGCTGCAGACACAACCCACAGAAAGGTATGGTGGTTTTGCTTAGGCCTGACATTGAAATTGAAAAAATGTCTTCAAAATCCCGACAGTTTTCTGAAAAACCTTGTTTCTGTATCAGTGGTGTTCAATATTTCATGTCAAGGATCCCCAAAGATTTGAGTTTAAATGTTCACTCTGTAATAATATATAATTCAAAGATTTGAATTTCACGATTTTTCAAAAATAGCAGACCTACACATTCATACTCTATTCTATTGTATTCTATGAGCTTGTAGATCTGCTATTTTTCAATAGCTAAAGTATAACATAATGCTTGAAACACCAAAAGGGGTTCCCGCCCCAAAATGGGTTAAGAAACATGACAACGAATTTACTTACGTTGAAAGTGGCTGGAGCTCTCATTGTGTTGGGACCCACCGTAGTGTGACCAAGTAGGGCATCGATGTATGAAAAACTACAAATGGTTAGAATACGGCGATACGAGGTTTCTGCCCCGTCACGAGCTACGGTAATAATAATGACAATGCCGGACGGTGCTCAACATACCATACAGGCTACTACAGCCAAGCCTCCCCGTTGGTCTTGTCATATTATACTTGTGCGTTCCCTGCTCTTTTCTCTTCTCTACGAAGCCGTCTTAAATAGAGACAGCTGTTGTGAGGGTTTCAGTTTCACCCCCGCTCGCATCGCATCACAATGTGTGTGCCAAGCGCTTTCCCAGGTCTGCCTCCATGCAGTGGCGCAAAGTACTGAACAGCAAACTGCACCTGCAGTCTGTGTGTGTGCGTGCGTGTGTGCGTGCGTGTGTGCGTGCGAGGACCAGAATTGTCCACATAGTAGAATTCAAGACATTTGAGTTGTTGTGAGGATGAGGACCATTTCCCTGTTCCTAAAAAGAAAAAAAAGGTTCTATGGTTGAAAAAGACTATTAATTCATTAAGTCTTTTGCCACTGCCAAGGTCTTTCCATTTTATATTTTGAAGGCGAAAACCGGAAGTAAACAACGTAAAGTCTCCCGCAATCTTATATATATATTTTAACCCATTTAGACCTGATGACAATTCTACAAATGCCTTCTAAATCCTGACAGTTTTCTGAAAAAAACCATGTTTCTATAGCAGTGGTTCTCAAACATTTTCATGTCAACGACCCCCAGAATTATCTGTAATTGACCACCAACCCCCATCTGAATATATGTAGTTCCAGGGACCCCCCGGAAGCAAAGATTTAAGTTAAAAACGTTCCCTCTGAAAGAATATATATTCAAAGATTTGCGCCACATTTTCACACAAAAAAAACACCGAAAGGGGTTCCCGCCAAAATGGGTTAATTCACCCGAAATATACATTTTGTAACCGCTATCAGCGACGCTTCAGTTATGGGCAGTGAATAAAGATGGTTTTGACCAGAAATGCAATCTGGGAAAAGAATCAGAGATAAATGGATAAAAAAATAATAATAATAATAATAATCTGCATGTTCTGCTGGAGGCGGACGACGGACGTCAAAGATCACTTTTCACCTCCGGTTACTTCCTGTTTACTCCATCGTCTAGCAACCCAGAGCTATTGCTATTCTAATGTGTTGTATAAGAGCGCGACCTATCATCAGTGTTGTAAAGTAACAAGAAAAAAAATTGTCATCTTCCAATGGTATTCATGAACGCCATCGTGACTGCGTGTGTGTGTGTGCATGCGTGCGTGTGTGTGTGTGTGTTTGTGCGTGCACGCACACGCACACACCAGAGATTATCCCTGTATCGGTGTGTGCCTCTGTGTCCGTGTGCGTGTGTCTGCGTGCGTGTGAGTGTCCGTGTTGTTGCTTCACAGCGTGAGTTTTTCTCATTTTGTAATCCAACACCTGCAGATGTGTCTTGTAAACTGGCACAGCCCGCCAGCTTTTCTCCTCGTATTCAGAGGGGGCCGGTGAAACAAAGCAATTAACTAACGGAGGCCCACTGCATGGGTGTGTGTGTGTGTGTGTGTGTACGTACTTGCGTGCGTGTCCTTTGGAAAGCACACATGTCGGTGTGCGCGTGGTGTGCGATTTGCCAGCAGGTATGACATCGTCTCTGTCACCTGTTTTTGACGAGATCGACGAAAACAGCCACAGACGAGATCAAGAAACGGACGAGATCGACGAGCGCGAAGCTCGTCGCTTCACGCTTGCATTTCTGCTTCTTTTTTCTGCTTTGGCGTGACGCTGTGGTGTGACCGTACAAAAAAAATCCACACCCGTGTGAACTGAGTGGTGCAACTCCCCTCTCTTCCCCCCCCCCCCCCTCCTCTCCTCTCTCTCTCTCTCTCTCTCTCTCTCTCATTAGCAGGCAACAGTGCAGCACTAATACTATCTCTCTGTTTCTGGCAAACAGCGCCCCTACTGGTACTAATAGTCATATACTGGTGCTCATGGCCACATAGGTACACAGACACAGACAGGCGGACACAGACATTGCTGTTCCTTGGAGTGGTTGCACCACTCAAAAAAAACAAACACAAGAAGTTAGAATATTGGAGATAAGAGGTTTCTGCCTGACAGCGAGGATATGAACCGACATGGAAGTGTGTGTTTGGTATCAGATCCAGTGTGTGTTTGGTATCAGATCCAGTGTGTGTTTGGTATCAGATCCAGTGTGGTGGTTCAGTGATGATCCAGTGTGTGTTTGGTATCAGATCCAGTGTGGTGGTTCAGTGATGATCCAGTGTGTGTTTGGTATCAGATCCAGTGTGTGTTTGGTATCAGATCCAGTGTGGTGGTTCAGTGATGATCCAGTGTGTGTTTGGTATCAGATCCAGTGTGTGTTTGGTATCAGATCCAGTATGTGTTTGGTATCAGATCCAGTGTGTGTTTGGTATCAGATCCAGTGTGTGTTTGGTATCAGATCCAGTGTGTGTTTGGTATCAGATCCAGTGTGTGTTTGGTATCAGATCCAGTGTGTGTTTGGTATCAGATCCAGTGTGTGTTTGGTATCAGATCCAGTGTGTGTTTGGTATCAGATCCAGTGTGGTGGTTTAGTGATGATCCAGTGTGTGTTTGGTATCAGATCCAGTGTGTGTTTGGTATCAGATCCAGTGTGTGTTTGGTATCAGATCCAGTGTGTGTTTGGTATCAGATCCAGTGTGGTGGTTCTCACCCTGAGCAGAGACATTCATTCACAGCCCTGTTCACGACATTCACAAAGAAACCTTGTATCTTCATCATCATTCAATTTCTTTTCTTTTCCTTTATCGTGTTTTGTCCTAAATTAATGTCCTACTTCGTCGCGCAAGAGCGCATGTGAATCATGTAACAAGTTAAAAGTCACATGAAGCAGGCTAGTGAAAATAGCAGATCTGAAAATAAGCAATTTCTTTTTAAACATACGAGGTTTCCAGCCTACAGAGACCAAGTCCAAAATTAGAAGGAAGGGGTCACACGTCCTGTGTCAGCATACACGCACGCACGCACACACGTCCTGTCAGCAGGACAACCTGTTGACACAGGGTGGATTTATGTGTGCACACTGCACAGGCATGCATGCGTGCACACACACACACACACACACACACACACAGTGTGTGCGACAGCAAAGCAGTATACTGTAGCTGTAAGAATACACTACAGTACCACACTACTCCACTAAGACTAAATATATTGACAATTTTGTCAACAAATAAAAACTAGACTAAAATGTTACGGAGGGACTAGTGGAGGAGAGATGCAGTAGAACCAATGATTGGCCATTCAACTCCTTGTACCTACTGTACCTACTGTATCTACTGTACCTACTGTATCTGCTGTACCTGCGACAGCACAAACCACCAACCTGAAGCGCTGTGGTGCGCCAAGCTGCAATGAATGTTTCCACAGCAAATGATTTTTGCGACATAGAGAAAACCACTGGGTTTCCGCGGCAACAAGTGTTTTTGCGACTTGACGTAAAGCGACATGCACGCACATTTCGCACAAACGTACCAGACACACACACACACACACGCACAAACACACCAGACACACACACGCACAAACACACTACACACACACACACACACACAAACACACCAGACACACACACAAAGTCGGACGGGTGCCAATAAAGCACCTTTGAATTGAATCACTTGTGACGCAATGCAACGACATGCGAAGACGTGCGACGGGACATGTCAGACCACTGCGACGAACGGTTGCGTCTGGAATCAACACATCATTGGTGTTCGTTTGGGCTTAAAAGACAAGTCATTTTATGCTCTGAAAATAGCAGATCTACACGATGCTGCGATGCGTGAACTTGGAGATCGGCTATTTCCAGCATTTCAGCTACGACTAAATGAAACTGTAGCAGTGGTTCCTCAGTACGCTGCTGATTCAAAGTCAAAGTCGTACGATTTGTTACACACGTCACCGCAGTGAAATTTGTTCTCCGCATTTGACCCATCTGTTGGAGCGGTGAGCCGCAGTCAAGTAGCGTTGAGCTGCAGCCGTGCTGCGCTCGGGAATCATTTGATTAGTTGATTTGACCCCCCAATCCAACCCATTGATGCTGAGTGCCAAGCAGGGAGGCCCTAATTGGGTCCCATTTTTTACAGTCTTTGGTATGACCCGGCCGGGGATCGAACGCCCGACCTCCCAGTATCAGGGCGGACACTCTAACCACAAGGCCACTGTCTGGTTAATTCAAACAGTGCAGAAGCAGCAGTGGTTCCTCATTTTCGCATGGGCTGCGGCCCCAGATCATACCAGAGCCCTGTGCTGTTCTCTCCCTCCATCGCCCCCTGACCCTGCTAATTGACAACGGCTGTGGAAGAGAGACACGCACGGCGACAGAGAGAGAGAGAGAGAGGGAGGGGTGGGAGAGAAAGGTCTTTGCGTGAGAATGGGTGAAAATAGCAGGAACGAATGAGAGAATGCAAGAAACAGCACTTACTGTACTACAGGCCATAGAACTGAATGTACTACCCACTGTACTACAGGCCATAGAACTGAATGTACTACCCACTGTACTACAGGCCATAGAACTGAATGTACTACCCACTGTACTACAGGCCATAGAACTGAATGTACTACCCACTGTACTACAGGCCATAGAACTGAATGTATTACCCACTGTACTACAGGCCATATAACTGAATGTACAGAACTTAGTGTTTACATCACACCTATAGCGACGCTTGTGTTTTCCATGTCGAACATATCTATACCGAAGGGGGAGAAAACAGGCATCCAATTTTCTATTTCAATTCAAAGGAGCTTTATTGGCATTAGATAAACATACGTTTACATTGCCACAGCAAGTGTCAAAAATGCAAACTGTTGAAAATGGGGGAAAGTATATACAGTTGGAGGGGGTACAGCATTTTGTAAACAGCTATGTGTCGCATTGCATCGTTATATACATGCTATACGGGGTATGAAGCTTTTTTGCGGTCACTTTGGGACAGAGGGCAGCATTTCTTCTCAAGACTATGGGTGCCATCCATGGGTGCCTCCGTCACGTGTCCATAGCCGAGTATAGGTGACTATTATGCACTACTTGCAGAGTGACGCAAGTGACTTTGCCTGGGTTACATCTTCTGATAGTTGTGCTTTAATGTTGACATGAAATAATAATCCTGTTTAGTGTCTTATTGCGACCGCAGATCGCATTTACTATGATGAAATTGTACATTTTTGTCCATCAGTCAGGGCAAGTAGAATCGAACAAGAAGGGAACAGCCAGCTTCTTGACAGCCTCACGCACACACGCGTGTTGTGGTGTGGCGGGCTGACCTGTCTGTCCGTCCGTCAGTCAGTCAGAGCGGATATTTCTGTCTGCTTAGCGGCTGGCCCGCTGGCTTACCAGAGACACTATGTCATCACTGGCTGCCTGCTGTCATTGGCTAAAAAGGAGCGAGGCAGAGAGAGAGAGAGACACAGAGTGTGCGTGTGGCACTGTGACACTGTGACAGAGAGAGAGAGAGTGTGTGCGTGTGACAGAGAGAGAGAAACAGCTCCAGCAGCTGTCTTGAAGCCTTCTCCACTCTGTCACTAGGTTAACACCCCCCCCCCCCCCCCCGTTCCTCACCGCTATAGTCTATGGGGCTCTATCTATGGGGCGATAGTGGCTCAGGGGTATAGAGTGGCCCGATGTGCAGGTTAGTGCCTTCCATGGTTTTCTCCACCATCGGTATGTGTGTGTGTGTGACTGTGAATGGGTGAACGTAATGCACAATATATGGAAAGCTGTATGAATGTGTGTGTGAATGTAAAGGGCCTTTCAAACGGGAAGTGAGGAACACACACATTGTTGTCTGGACCAATGAGAGGTCTGCCACAGGTCTGCTCAAGAGGGGCGCGACAACGCAAGCATACAAAAAAAAGCTAAACTGAATTCAGGTCACGAAACGAGCACGCGCACAACAAATTCACGGGAACACGCTTACGTAAATACGCTTTAAATGAAAACATGAAACATTTAATGTTCAGAAATAGCACATGTACAAGCTTGTTGTGGATCTGCTGTTTTTTGAATAGCCAACACTAAAATGTAAAATGACACACAGGTGGTTGTTTCCAGGGTTCCTTTGGATAACGTCCTCTTCCATCCATGACGTGGTGGTGTTTACGCCGGGGGCGATAATACTATAGCGACCGACAAGGACTCTGTCGGAGTCACCCTGCTGTGTTTCCAGGGCGGCACTTTGATTACAAACACCTGTTTGTTAGTTTCTTTTGGCCAGAAAAGATGGTTGTGAGAGAGATGATGTCATGGAGTGTAGTTTTATTTTTACCAGTTTTATCTACACCGCCAAGCAGCGGTGTAAAGTAACTAAGTACATTTACTTAAGTACTGTATTTAAGTACAATTTTTAGGTATTTTTAATTTACTTCAGTATTTCCAATTTCCAATAGTTTTACTTCTACTCTCAGAGGCAAATATTGTATTTTTACTTATTATTATAACAACACATTAACCACTTGTATGTACATATTTGGCCATTTGAAAATAGCCGATGTACAAGCTCACAATGCGTCACGATGCAGCACACTGTGAACTTGTAGATCAGCTAAAAAGTTTAAATGGGACATTCTGCATAATGAGTTTTATGATTTTCTCCTTTTGGTGCTTTAAGTACATTTTCATATACCAATACTTTTGTACTTACTTACATGTAACAGAGTATATTTCTACATTGCATTATTGATACTGTTACCTATAAGTAAAACATGCAAGTACTTTCTTCCACCACTGCCGACAAGGAAGGCAACACACTTGGTGCTCGGGACGGTGACATTTGACAGACAAATACAATTTGTTTATTTCATAACCCCCAGGCTGCCAATTATAGCTTGGCTTTAACTGCAGTGCTTCTGTCTCTGTCAGGAGGAAACCTCATATGTGACCTGAGACTGAGGGGCTGCCATTTTTATCCAAAATGAGTATAGCACAGGCAGCCTCTTCACATACTTCACATGTCTGAAATAAATATCAGAGCTGAAATCGACATGTAAATATGAAATAAATGCTTAAACATGTAGCTAGGTGTAACGTTAGAGACCACAGAAGTGAACCTTTCAAGCCTGTTTTCTCAACTCGCTGTTTTCTGCAAGACATTACTCTATAAGCCATATCTCCGGTGGGTCAAACTGAACAACCTGCAATATCTATTTGAAGGTATGATTCCCTTTATTTCATGAAGAAACGGAAATAAAAAAAATCCAATGGCAGTCCCTCAGTTTGTCACATATGTCCAAAACCGTAACTTTTCAGGATTGTAATTAGAAAAAAGCATCAAAACATGTCTGTTTATGGCAGCTTAAAGCTTGCTGATCTGCTACTTTTGAGGCTTTTGTGTGACGCCGTAGGACGATCAAGTAGAGGGCGGTTAATTTACGGAAAAACATCAAAGTTAAAATAATATGAATAATAATAATAATTCTGTCTGACAGCGACAAAGTGTCAGCCAGAATGGTGGCAGCAGAAGATGTCCGTGGCCCGGGCTGACGTCATCATCAGCCATCGAGTCAAGACACATCGAGACATTTTTGTCTTTTTCACTGCCATTGACGAGATAATACCTTTTTTTTGTTGACAAAATCAACTGTAGATTTATAGTCTACTAAACTTATGATATCGAATCGAAGAAAACTAGACCAAAACTAAAACATTTCTTCAGGTAACTAAAATACAAAAAACTAAAAGGAATTTGAATCAAAAGACTGACTAAAGCTGCATCAGAATGTTGCTGTCCAAATCAGCAGCGCGGCCGTGACTGAGTGAGGCATGCAGTGACACACCAGTGGAGTAGAGAGAGTCTATCCTCACATAACCTGTTCATCCAGTGTTCCACTGAGACGCAGCCAGAATACCACACTCCTACTCTGGGCACAGCGGGCCGTTTTAAGCCCTTAAGACCTGAGACCCATTCTAAAAATGAAAAAAATATCGTAATTTTCGGAAACAAAAGTATGTATTTGGACACGGAACGCCATCTCAAAATACTGTGTTCCAGCCAGGGATGCCCAGAAGCAAAGATTTGAATTAAAAATGTTTTGCTTAAAAAAAATAAAAAATAAGATAGATAGGTACGATAATACAAGCAGCTTGTATATCTGCCATTTGTGAATGTCCAAAGCATAAAATATGGTTCAAGCAAGTGGTTAAAAAGATTGTGATGCATGTATTAACTAGAAAATTCGCAATTAAAAAAAATTGCAGAGTGTGGTTGCCGCAGTGGCTTACATATGCCCCTCCCACTAATATTGCCAGCCAATTACAATGTCGCGTCACCCCTGTGATCATGCGTAAGTAATTCGGAGGGAATTTAACCCCCGAAATTCATGTTTTTGCGACAAACGGTTACATTTCTCGCATTTGCGGCGCCCCCTATGGATGAAAATGGAATTGCTTTTAGAACTTGGTTGATTGAACCACCCCGGACATGTGATTCAAGTTTGGGATGGATTGGACATTCCGTTCGTGATTTATGGCATTTTTTGTGATATAGGCCCCTTCTACTAACTTCGGAAGACGATTACGGCCGAACGATACGCACTACCAAAATTCTGCAGTTGGTGTTTTAATCGGATAGGTCCAGAGATCATGTGTGCCGATTTCTGTGTGTTTTGGACAAAATTCAAAATGGCGGAAAATCTATCATGGCGGAAATGGGCGTGGCCTATATGGGGTGATGCGTCATGACCGAAGGAATCCAGGGAAAAAATTATTTCGGTTCAAGAGTTATAAGCCAAAAGGTAAAGTGGGCTGTTATAGCGCCGCCATGAGGCTGACCTATAAAATTATAATTTTAATACATTTTAGTGATAATTATGAATTTTTCCTCCAAGTTTTGTAACTATAGTCCTCACAGTCTCAGAGGAAAAAATACTTGAATGTGAATTCTTGCCTTTTCCCATTCATGTCAATGGGGAAATTTAATTCACTAATAAATTCATATCAATTAAACTATACAACATTTCTCTTAACAAAATACAAGCACACGATTCCCGATTTTTCCGGTCAATTTGACATATGGCTCAAGTGCGTACAGCGTACAGTGTTGGAGGTATAAAGAGTCAAACTAAAGACTAAATGGAAGTATAATAACTAGAAAGAGGCAATTCTGGGAAATTGCAAAGTGTGGTTGCCCACATCGCATCCGTCGAAAATGGAATTGCTTTTGGCTCTGCGTTGATGAAACCTAACCTGACGCTGCCAGATGAGGGCGGTATTGGGTAACCATGTTCCCCAACACAGCAATCATCTGGGATCTCTCAGGCAGTTGAGCTGACAAAAATCCGTTCCGTACCGGACCAATCAGTGTGAGCTAAGGGCGGGATATGTGCGAAACCGGACGTGAAGCTATATAGACACGTCAATATGATTGGTTGTGTTTGCACGCCCACACGGTGATAGACAGACGGTCCCATCCAATCATCTACCAAGTATCTTGAAAAAAAGGAACAGCCCCGTCATCGAATTTGCTTCCGCGATCCCAGATCCCAATAAGCTGTGAAACAAATTTGTGTAGCAAGCTTCTTGGATCTGGCAGCGTCAGGTTAGATGAAACCACCCTCGACATGTGATTCAAATTTGGGATGGATCGGACATTCCGTGTGTGAATTGTGGCGTTTTTTGTAAAATAGGCCCCTCCCACTAACTTGGGAAGACGATTACGACCGAACGATACAGAAGATCTAAATTCTGACTGTGCTGTTGAAATCGGATAGGTTGGCTGATATAGGCCCCTCCCAGTAATTATACCAGCCAATTACAATGTCAAGTCATCCTTTGTGATCATGCATAAGTCATTCAAAGAGGATTTCCCCCCCAAAATCATGTTTTTGCAACAAAGGGGTATAGGCCCCTCCCAGTAATTTTGCCAGCCAATTACAATGTCAAGTCACCCTTTGTGATCATGCGTAAGTCATTCAAAGGGGATTTCCCCCCCAAAATCGTGTTTTTGCAACAAACGGGTAATTGTTTTTGCAATTGTAGCGCCCCCTATGGATGGAAATGGAAGAGCTTTTGGCTCTGTGTTGATTAGGCCATCCTAAACATGTGATTCAAATTTGGGGAGGATTGGACTTTCCGTTCGTGATTTGTGCAATTCTTTGTAAAATAGGCCCCTCCCACTAACTTTGGAAGCTGATTACGGACGAACGATATGGAATATCGAAATTCTGACTGTGCTGTTTTCATCGGATAGATCCCGAGATCATGTGTACCGATTTCTGTGAGATTTGGACAAAATCTGTAGGAGGAGGAGCAAAAAGTGTGTTTTGAAGAAAATGCAAATTTTCTGCAAATTCGTTCTAGACGGAAATGGGCGTGGCCTATATGGGGAGATGCGTCATGACCCAAGGAATCCATGGAAAAAAACATTTTGATTTTACGACCTACGGTTCAAGAGTTATAGCCAAAAATGTAAAGTTGGCTGTTATAGCGCCACCATGAGGCCGACCGATATACTTATAAGGTAATTAATTTTAGTAATTATTATGAATCTCTTTTTTGAATCTTCGTTTTTGCATTTTCCCATTCATGTCTATGGGGAAATTTAATGCACTAATTAATTCATATCAATTAAACTATCCAACAAATGTCTTAGCAAAATATGAGCACACGATTCCCGATGTAGCCCGTCGTTTTGACATATGGCTTGAGTGCGTACAAAAACTGTGGGAGGTATAACGCGGCAAAATAAAGTTTATCTAGTATAATAAATAAAAGGTCACAAAAGCAATAGTATGGTTGCCCTCAGGGCAACCACACTAATAATAATAATAAAAGGGCAGTAAAGGAATAGTATGGTTGCCCTCAGGGCAACCACACTAATAAAGTGTCACAATTACAAGAGTCTGGTTGCCCATTCGGGCAACCACACTAATAAAAATAATAAAGTTTTACAATTACTAGAGTCTGGGCAACCACACTAACTAGGCTACTTCAGCTGGGGACCCCCGCAGGTCCGCTGAGGGACCCTCTTGTAAACAAGTGTAATGCTTTATTGGGTCGTCCACTCACAGTTAACAGTCTTTGTATTGAGTTTGTGCTTGAAATGTACTGTAATTCTGCAAACTGTTAATACATATTTCAATCAATCAATAAAAAAAACCCTGCAGGTCTGCTGGGGACCTGGACCCTCACAGGTCCACGGTGGACCCCTGTAGGTCCACAGACCCCACTTTGACCATCAATGTAGCTAAAATCTAAAATGCCACTTTCCCGGTTTTAACGCATGGTTAAACTCACCTCTGTTGCTTTGGGGTGGGGGGGAGAGAGAGGGGGAGGGGGAGAGGGAGGAAGAGTGGGTTTCATCATAACACAGTGAGCTGTATTACTGTGGTGGGTTGCATATATGAAACCATCAACCACCAATAACAAACATACGGGACCTAACGAACACACTGGATGAGTGAATGAATGAATGAACACACTGAATGAGTGAATGAATGAATACACTGAATGCGTGCATCATTGGTTTCTGCTGCCTCGGGCCAACAACGAGCTCCTTGGAGGAGAACATTTGCTGCCAAAGAAATCACTCTTCTTATTTACGTCTTTATTTCTTTGTTCCTCTCTCTCTCTCTCTCTCTCTCTCTCTCTCTCTCTCTCTCGCTCTCTCTCTCTCTCTCTCTCTCTCTCTCTCTCTCTCTCTCTCTCTCTCTCTCTCTCTCTCACTCTCTCCCCGGATGACGTTGGCGTAGGCTACTGTAGAGATAATATTTTGTTGTTGCTTAAACAAACAGATGATTGATTATTCGATTAACATCCTAGACGATCGAGATAAAGTCGCTTATTAGCTCTAAATATGAGTTCCGACATATATTTTCGGTTAATTGCCCCCAGCGCTGCCCCCCCCACACACACACGCAAACCACGTATAATACCTGTAATTGAGGCTGTACGACGTTGACCTTCCGTCACGTGCCAATCACAACAAATGTGCTCTCGCCGTTTGAACATGGGGAGGAAGAGATTGTAAACGTGAAAGGAAGAAATCCCTGTGTGCTGAGAGAGGGACAGAGAGACACACCGAGAGAGAGAGAGAGAGAGAGAGACACACAGAAAGAGAGAGAGGATGGATGGATGCTGCTGCCTTGAATAAATTATTCAGATGGCAGCCTCTCTCCTGCGTGGAAATCTCGCCTTCTGCTACGTTTAATGACATCTGTGATAACGCCCAATGGAGATGAATCCAGATGTAACACTTGCGTGCGTGCGTGCGTGCATGCGTCTACTTGTATTACTATCTTTGTGAGGGTCATGATGTTGCTGTTGGGCAGAAACCTCTTATCTCCATATTTTAACTTGTTTTTGTTTTTTTCTCCGTAAATGACCTTGATCACACCAGAGCGTCACACAAAGGCATCACAAGTAGCAGATCCACAAGCTTGAAAGTTGAAACGCGGCACAAAGCGACACATTTTGAGCTTGTAGATCTGCTACTTTTTGCTATTTATGAATTTGCGTCCTGAAAACGGTTTTGGACATGTGAGGTTTCCACCTGACAGATACATTTATGTTCCCGCAAGTGTGGTAGACTTTTTTTTAAAGAAATAAGACCTTGTGTTTCCTGGAGACTTGTTTGTTTTATGGTTGAAAAATTAAAAAAATATGTTAGGGTATGGCTTACAATGAATTAGAAAAGAAGATTGAGGTTGTGGTTGGCGCTTAGCTTTAGACATTTAGAGGTTAGCTTTTGGGTTGTATTCCTGGTTTTATACTTGGTTGCGCACAACGCAATGCCTGCTATTTTCGCCCTCAGTTAAAACGTCTGAAATTGCCACAAGTAGTAAAATTGGCATTCTTAAAAACAATGGGCATCCTCCTAAAAGGTTTGCGACGTCCTCACAAGTATTGTAATAAGCCCCGGTGCTCGAGCATGCGTGCGTGTGCGTGTGTGTGTGTGCGTGTGTGTGTGTGTGTGTGTGTGTGTGTGTGTGTGTGTGTGTGTGTGTGGTTGTGCCGTGGTGGGGAAACAAAGCATAAACAGGGGAATTTATTTCTCCTCCTGAGAGGGCCGTAAATAAACAAGCAGTGAATCAGTGCTTCCATTTGTTTTCCTCTCTGATAATTCTGCCCGTGTCACGAGGCGCTGTGACCGCCTGTTCCACAGAGACGCCGCGCTCGCTCGCTCACTCGCTTGGCGGCCATATTTCCTCTCACTGAGAGAGAGAGAGAGAGAGAGAGAGGGACAGGGATAAAGCATGCCACACACAACGCTTAATGTTTCATAACCGTGGGTCGGCCTTATCGTTTGGTTTTTCTTCGTCTTATTTATTTAGCGGTAACCCTGACGGAATATTTCCGTGGGGTGTATTAATCCTTGTGTTACAGTATTGCGTTTATATTGTGACTGGCCCGGGAGTCGACTGAACAGGCTTTGAAAATACCCGGGGCAGATGAGATATCTGTTGTTGAAGAGTGAAACCCAGGCCAGACTGGGCCAGACTAGAACCCCATATCTGCTGCAGAATTATGTGGATGTTGAGGGCTGTGCCAAGTTCCCGGGTTTCGATTCCACGGGCCGGGCAGGAAAATACATCTTGGCGCGGAGGTGAACGACCAACACTCACCCCTCCCACAACACTGATGGAAGTTGCCCTTTGAGCAATGCACGGAACCCCCGATCCACCGCTCCGGTGGAAAGCTGGTCAGTAAGTAAGCTTTGCCGAGCCATGTAGGGTGGACCACCTGGCCCACATCTCACGGGACAGTCCCGAAAGTGGACCATCTGTGTCCCGCACAAACAAGTCAGAATCAGAATGGCCTTGTAACAGAGTACTTCTACGTGGCACTATTGATATTTTTGCTCAAGCGAAGAACTTGAGTAACGTAACGTTTTCCATCACTGGTCTTTGGCCATACGACCTGGCCGGGGAATCGAACCCCCGCACCGTGCCGTACCTCCCAGTCTCGGGGCGGACGGCCGGTGCCAACGAGCTGGTCAGTGGCCAGCCAGTATTCCGTAGTCGTACTGGGCAGTTCCCATGGTTTTAATGTGTGTGTGATTGTTAAGCGGGGCGTTGCTGAACAACAGCCTTCATGCTCAGCGAATCTCCCCGGGATATAATAATAAAGGGTTGAAAAAATTTAACAAATACACTCATGAGGTTGGATTTATTTTGTTTTTATGCTGCATCTATCTATATCCACTTTGTCACAGCATTTGTTCCTGTATATATAAGCTCTTTGTTATTCACAATCTTACTATGATTTGGGGGTGTCATTGAAGCAAAGTCTGGAAATTCATTTTCTGGGACAATAATGGTTCAAACTTGAACTTGACAAAAATCTACATTTCCTTTCATTACTGGAGTTCCGTGGCCTCGCAATATAACGGTAATGAGCTGTGTGTGCACCGGCCGGCCGCTCCCCGGAAAATATGAGAGGAGAGAGTTGGAAAGTTCTGTTTGCTCTGGTTCAATGATATCTAGGAACAGCGAATAATAATAATAATTATTATTATCCTGCTATAAATGTGCCACGTCTCTGTGTGCGTGTGTGTACGGTTGTAATGCATGTAACTCGAGAACCGTTTGCCCCACGGACTTCAAATTCGACACACACATTCCACACCCCCGCAGGGAGTGCAGTAACTTTAGTTACTAGTTACTTTGTAGTTTTGAATTGTTATCACAAAACATACATCATTTGAAAATAACCGATCTACAAGCTCACTATGCGTCACAATGTGACAAATGTCTGATGCTCATCTAACCTAGTATATATACACGTCGCTTCTTTTGGGCTTGTTTTCAATTCATAGACCTGGCTGCTTGTTTCTCGCCGCAATATCTGGTGGTGATCTGCAGCGATCACCGCGAGCGCTGTTGCTAAAACGCCCGCCGTAGGAATGAAAAGCACACGAGGGCCCCGCTAATGAACACCGCTCCGCCATGTTCCTTTGTGTTCAAGCACCACCACTCTGTATCCCCCATATCCAAGTGTGAAATTACAATATCTGATCACATTTAGTTAATTAAACCCATATGACTAATTTAATTTGACTCAAATATGGTCGGTTGGTGGTGGTGAGGGGGGGGGCATGAATAAATCATACAGGCGTCTTTAGCTAGCTAGTGCTGGCGTTAACAGTAATTAAAATGTGGGGCAATCTGTACAGCACTGTGCAGATCTCTCCAGTCGTTTTCTCCCCTCTGCCTCCTACTGTATGCATGCTTGCAGGATGTGTACGGAAAAATGAAAGCCAGACATCTTTGTGGGGGGGAAAAAAGACTAGTCTAGCAGAATGCTAATGTATTAACAAGGGAGTTCCCAAAAACCCAGAAATAATAAAGCAGTTAATAAAGATGCAGTACTTGCTGCTAAGTAGTGCATTAACAGCAGTGGTGAACTTTGATTAAGTACATTTACTCGAGGACTGTATTCACGTACATTGTGTACTGTGCGTACAGCATCTGTACTTAATCTCGCAAAACACGTTGTGATCTTGTAGATCTGGTATTTTGTCATTAGTATTGATTATTTTCAACAGAGCAATGCATTGATATTACAGAAAGTAGAGCATCTCACTTGTAAGTTGACGTCACAGTCAGTCAGACCGTGTCTGTCTTGTCTGTCTTGTAATTTCTGCGTATCTAGTTTCCATAGTTTCCATGTCTTACCAAGCTATATCTCACACACACACACACACACACATATATATTATATATATATATATACTCACGCACACATTCGCACAACATTATCATGTTTTGTTTTCTCCAGAAATAGCAGATCTACAAGCTTGTATATCTTCAGGTCTAGTATCTATAGCTATACTTTGACTTGAGTACTGATGTTGAGTACTCTGTCCACCTCTAATGCTTATACACCCAAAAATAAAAGCCAGACATCTTTGAGGAAAAAAGGCCATCGTCTAGCAGAATGCTAATGTGTTAACATGGGAGTTTCAAAGGCAGAAATAAATGAGTTGAAGATACAGTATAGTTCCTATTTATCAACACTGAGTGCGGTTTAGCACCGTTGACTTTGGGGGGATTGTTTATTGTTTGGAGCAGACTTTGTAACGCAAAATGCTACAGAGAGCATCGGGACTTGTTTGGGGCGGGAGGGGTTTTGAAAGAGAATATGAGACCCCGGGTAGCAGACCAAGGCGCAGTTGGCGGAAATACATTGACTCACTGGCCTTGGAACGTCTTGGAATCCCCCAGGAGGAGGTCACTGATGTTGCTCTGGAGAGGGAAGTCTGGAGCACTCGGGTGGAGCTGTTGCCCCCGCGACCCGACTACGGATAAGCGGTTGAAGATGGATGGATGGATGGATATTGTTTGTTGATTCCAGTCTGTTTGCCTGTTTATTTCCTTTATTTTTGTAGAGGGAGAGACAGGGACAGACGCACTGTGCCAAGTGCATTGTTTCATTAAGAACCGTTTTATTTTGTCAGTTACCTTTTGTGGCATCTCTATATGAATACATAAACTATAACCCTACGATCCCGTTGTTAATGATTTTCCCTAACGCATACAGGGCGATTGTTACAGTGCTCTCTCCTCTCTCTCTTCAGACCCGCCTGTGATTGAGGCCTGTGAGGATCCACTGTTTACCCAATAGGAAACACAGGACCCTCCTCCTCCTCATCCACTGGTAAGAGAAAATAAACAATTCTTTTAGTCAACGTCTGTCTGTCTGTCTGTCTGTCTGCCCTGTACAAGTGGTCAGGGGGGGCGGATTAACCCTTGGTGGTGCGTGTTGTGATTTTAGTTGACTAAGAGTCTCCATCTAAACTAAAGGGAGGTGCTGGGTGAGGATCATCAGAGAACATCATGTCAACACCAGGCCGCATTGCACATACATTCTAGTGCATTAGACACACGCAGAGAAATATATACAGTATGAACAGCGGATATTTGACGTGCCTAGCAGATATGGAGATGAGGATATAAGAACAGAAGGAAATGGAACAATACATGCATCTTGGGCGGAAGTGAGGACGCTGGCGTCGACTGTTCGCCGCTTCACCGCCCAATGTATGAATGAATGAACCATTGTAAAGCGCTTTGAGCACTTGGAAAAGCGCTATAAAATGCAATTCATTATCTCGTATCGTCGTGCAGTCTCGTTGATACAGTATAGTGGCTAGTGATCGTATCATGGATATCAATATGCTTACGTACTGTAGATGTGGATGAGCCACTGAGTCACGCAGAAAAGGACATATACTGTGAATCATGACAGTGCCCTGTGCCCTACAATGCGTGTTGGTGTGGTGGTCAGTGTTGATTTTGTCGACTAAAACTAAGGCGAAAAATGTTCGTCGACTACCTTTTTTCACTGACGAAAACTAAATGGAGACTAAATGAAAACTAAGCTATGATGACTAAAACTAAGACTAAATATACTGACAATTTCGTCAACGAATAAAAACTAGACTAAAATGTCAGGAAGGGACTAGTGGACAAGAGATCCAGTATAAGTCATTATACAATTAGTTGCATGCTGAAAATAGCTGATCTACAAGCCCTAGGGCATTAACATAATAATCGAATAGTCGACTAGTCGACTAGCAAAACACTAGTCGACACTGTTAATTGTTAATTTTTTTTTTTTTTTTTTCTACAGCAGACATGCAGGCATGCAGCTGTGAGCTCGGTTGTTTTGTTGGTAGTTCGCCAACTTCAGTACTAATCCATTCCTGGCTGATTGTTTTCATATCATACAAGCCTACTGTACGTGGGTTTTGCCGTCACCCTCACTCGTGTAGGTGTGGTGGGCGGCGTATCGGCGGTGGCACTAGCAGCAGTCAAGACAGTTTTTCTTTGGGAAAAGCATATGTGATATGCCTCATAGGCTCATAAGATCAATGGGGACAACTACAGTGTGTAAATACTTTTACTATTGGTGAGTTTATTACTGTAGGTTGTTCAACAAGTTAGATTGGAGACGTGTCGTCCGGTACAGTAAAGTATAGCAGGAGTTCCTCCTCACTCTGCCCAATAGTATCCAGTTTGGTGACAGTCAAACTACAGTAGCTCTTGCCGTGATTTCATGTTTCTTCATGCTTATCCAACAAAAGTCTGCGTGCCGCGTGTGGCATTATTAAAAACAAACAGCTATGCCGCACGATCATAGTTCTAATACGTAGTCGCAAAAGACTCGCGATGGAGTTAAGTAGTTGATCATCTGATTCATAGCCTGGCAGCCTGCTAGCTAGCAAACCTCCTCCTTGCTTGTAGCTCCTTCTAAAAACCAAAGGAACTGTGGTTGTAACTTGTTGTTGAACATTTAGGGTTGTATGAAAAACATCGCACGGTTCATTCCTTCTCCTCCTCCCCGCTCCATAATAACTATATGCCCCGCTCCTGTCTCCAGTCTCCAAACATTGTGAACAACGTAACATGCTATGCTGCTCCGTAGAACGGTCTTGTGCATCAAAAATAGCAGATCTACAAGCTCACAACGAGTCCATCCGTGAGTCATTGTGGACTTGCAACTTTGACTTGAAACAGCTGAGCTAATTTCGGCCAATCAGAGCGGCATTCAGCGTAATCTAGTAAGAGTGGCGACACTCGCGTTGACTCCCACTGTAACAATGGAATGCGGAAGTGCTCATTCTATCTCAATGGGATAGTTCCAATGTTTGGAACTATAGCCCATAGGTGTCGCCACTCTCTTAGTACTATTCCACTCGGCCTGCATTGAGTGCATTCACCGGCTCTGTTTTGCTGCACTCGCTGGCTGTTTCAGAACACAATGTTTTAATGCTTGATTGGATGGAATAAATATCATATTTTACCGCCGACTAATCGACTATAAATCGATTTTGATGGTAGTCGAGTCGACTATCAAAAATCACGTTTGGTTAATGCCCTAACAAGCCCACAACGCGTCACGCTGCGACGCGTTGTAGGCTTGTAGATTGTGTGTGTGTGTGTGTGTAAAACCTTCTCCTACCACTACTGGTGCAGCGCACTTACTTACGTCAGCTTCTGTTGTCGTGCAACAGATGCCTGCCTCCGCTCGCTAATGCTGTTCTATAAACTTTTTTATACCGTCAAATAAATAACGGCTTCTAGAGTGAAAGCAGCAATCTGAGTGTTAGTGATCTCAGCACTAGAGAGAGAGGGAGAGGGATTAGCTTAACTGGATATAACGACACGCTCCACGCACGCACACGCACACACACACACACACACACACACACACACACACACACACACACACACACACACACACACACACACACACACACACACACACACACACACACACACACACAGAGAGAGTGTGTTTTGCAATGTCTGGGAATGGAATGGCCTGCTGTTTGTGTTCTGCCCACAACACTGCGGTAAGGGACACTCAGTGCTCTTTAAAAGAACATAAACAGAAAACAGACCATCTCGTCTTATATTGTAACATTCATGGTGATTTAGTAGAAGTAAAAAAAAAACAACAACAAACAACAATAATAACCAGCCGTGTGTGTGTGTGTGTGTGTGTGTGTGCGTGTGCGTGTGTGTGCGTGCGTGTGTGCGACCAAAAAAAAGAACAAGTCCTCTATAATACAAATCATCTGTTGTATGAGCAGCAAAAAGTCATTATTCTTGCATCACGATGGATGCCGGGCTAAACGGCTTTGCATGCTTGTCAAATATCAGAGTGCAGTGGTTCTCAAACAATGTTTCGCATTTATTCCCACATAACTCTGAGGGTGCACAAATGGAACCGGCAAATGGACCAGTAAAGGGTCTATTTGGTTCTGCAGTTGGCGGTGGCTCAGGCGTAGTGGCCGGATGGTAACCGCAAGGTTGCCAGTTCGATCCCGGGCAACCCCAGAGTTAGTGTCGAAACGGAACCCCTAATTGCTCCCGGTAGTGGTTTCCTCTGTCGGTGTGTTAATGTGTGTGTGTGTGTGTGTGTGTGTGTGTGTGTGTGTGTGTGTGTGTGTGTGTGTGTGTGTGTGTGTGGGTGAATGTAATGCACAATCTATGTAAAGCACCTTGGATAAAGGCGCTATATATAAATGCACCATTTACCATTTACTCTCAGAGTTACATACCGTTAACCCATTTAGACCTGAGGACGATTCTACAAATGTCTTCTAAATCCTAACAGTCTTCTGAAAACGCTATAGTTTCTATGTCAGTCGTTCTCAAACATTTTGCAGTCAAGGACCCTCAAAAATGTAATTGGCCGCCGAACCCCACCTGGAAATATGTTGTTCCATAGACCCTCCAGTGGGGTTCCCCATGCTGGGGGGTCCCCACCTTGAGAACCACCGTGCTGGCAGAACCCACGCCCCTCTGTTCATAGTGAATAAGTACTGCACCACTGTTTTTATGGTGAACCCACGCCCCTCTGTTCATAGTGAATAAGTACTGCACCACTGTTTTTATGGTGAACCCACGCCCCTCTGTTCATAGTGAATAAGTACTGCACCACTGTTTTTATGGTGAACCCACGCCCCTCTGTTCATAGTGAATAAGTACTGCACCACTGTTTTTATGGTGAATCCACGCCCCTCTGTTCATAGTGAATAAGTACTGCATCACTGTTTTTATGGTGAACCCACGCCCCTCTGTTCATAGTGAATAAGTACTGCACCACTGTTTTTATGGTGAATCCACGCCCCTCTGTTCATAGTGAATAAGTACTGCTAATAATTCTTTCTAGTAATTCTTTGCTTTTGGCAAACTTTGATCAAAATCACAATTCTTCTATTCATTCTCTAATTGTGTAGACTTCTTGTATAAATGAAGTAATGCAGATGTTTAACAATAATGTCACTTTTGAGAGCGTAAAATTAAACCCAAATGGACCCGCACGTACGGGTCCATTTGGTTTCGTTGTATAAGGGGTTCTATAAGGGGTCCATTTGATTACCAATTCTCCAGCATTTAGCTGCGAACCACCTGGAACTGCCTCAAGGATCACTGGTTGAAAACCACTGATTCACATGATCATCATTCATCATCTCTCTCTCCTTAGATGGAGTTTGCGTGCATGGCAAACCAGCCTGTTGCTCTTCAATGAAACCATATAGGAAACCCACTCCTCAGTCACCTCACCATACACCATATATATCACTGTTAGGAGCTCTGTTGTGGTCGACTTCAAACAGGGGCCTATAGGCAGGGAATGTTGACGAGGACTCATGTCCTCATACGTCTGCTAATACGTACACCCCCCCCCCCCCCCCCTTGTTGTTGCTGTCAATATATATTTGTCCTATAGTTTTCATATAGCTTAGTTTTTTTTTGTTTATCCCGTTTTCATCAGTGGAAAAATAGTCGAAATAGTTTTAAGGCCTATTATTCATACTCCTAGTTTTAGGTGATAAAGGTGACCGCCGAAAACTGCGAGACGTGGCCGAAGCATTTCCGGGGGTCCCCAGCCAAAGAACTTTGAGAACCCCTGCTCTAGCACCACCTAGTGTCTATCTGTGCACACCCCAGATCCGCGACAACGCGTACCGTACCGTACAGTAACACGTTGGCGTTTTTCTCCCTTTGTTTGTGGCAGCCCGCCAGCCAGCCGCTGGTGGTGTTGAAATGTCGGCGCTGGTAGTTTTGTGTAACCCCACAGTATGTAAAGCAGTTTTGTGTAACCCCACAGTATGTAAAGCAGTTTTGTGTAACCCCACAGTATGTAAAGCAGTTTTGTGTAACCCCACAGTATGTAAAGCAAAAAGCAGCATTAAAAAAACACGCCCGGAAGGTGGATAATAATTTATTTTCTTCCTTTTTTTTTGTGGCATCTGCACATTCTGCAATATGTTAATGAGCCAAAAAAAGCTGCAAAAGCCAGATTGCAGAGAGAAAGAGAGAGAGAGAGGGGGGAGAGAGAGGGGGAGGGAGAGAGAGGGAGAGGGAGAGGGGGAGATGGAGGAAGAGGAGAAAGAGAGAGGGAGAGGGGAAGAGAGAGGAAGAGAGAGGGAGAGGGAGGGAGAGGAAGAGAGAGGGAGAGAGAGGGAGAGGAAGAGAGATGGAGAGGGAGAGGAAGAGAGGGAGAGGGAGAGGAAGAGAGGGAGAGGGGGAGGAAGAGGAGGAAGAGAGAGGGAGAGGGGAAGAGAGAGGAAGAGAGAGGAGAGGGAGGGAGAGGAAGAGAGAGGGAGAGAGAGGGAGAGGAGAGAGATGGAGAGGGAGAGAGAGGGAGAGGGAGAGGAAGAGAGGGAGAGGGAGAGAGGGAGGAAGAGAGGGAGAGAGAGAGGGAGAGGGAGGGAGAGGAAGAGAGGGAGAGGAAGAGAGGGAGAGAGAGAGGGAGAGGAAGAGAGAGGGAGAGGAAGAGAGGGAGAGGGAGAGGAAGAGGGAGGGAGAGGAAGAGAGGGAGAGGAAGAGAGAGGGAGAGGGCGAGAGCAGACGGAGGCTGATGTAAATTATGGATGCAACCTGCGATTTCCAAGAGGAAAAAGAGAAAGGAGGAAAAGAATCTGAGAGGAACCTCAAGTCATGCATATCAGATTACGTATTTTTTACCACGTTTTCTCATCACGGTCCGTTGAGCAAACGCGCACACAATCTGGCCTCATGACGTGCGCGTGCGTGCGTGTGCGTACGTGCGTGCGCACTTGTGTTGCTATGCTTGTGAGGGCCATGTGTCACCCATAAGTATATGGCAGAGAGTTGATAAATAGACATGATTGTGAGGGCCTATTGTCCTGGTCCTCGTCAGTCATGGTGTGTGGAGCATGCAAATGTCTTCTAAATCATGACAGTGTTGTACCAGGGACCCGCCCAGAAGCAAAGATTTGAGTTAAAAAAACGTTCGCTGTGAAAGAATATGGTATGCCAGTATAGCTTACTTTAGTTGCGTGTCATGATGCGAGACACGCCGCGACCTTGTAGATTTAGGCTTTTAGGGGATATAGCGTTAAAAACCGGGGAAAGATTGTAGAAATCGTATATAGTTGTATAGTTGTGTCAACTATACGTGCGTGTGAGTGAGTGAGTGAGAGAGAGAGAGAGAGACTAATGGTGCTTCTCCACAGCAGCAGCAGCACGCTATGCTAGATGTTGGCAAGCATTTGATCAGCCCCGCAGCGCGCAGCCTGCCCGGCTTCTCCATTAAACCATTTTGGGCGGGAACCCCTGTTGGTGTTTTAAGCATTATGTTATACTTTAGCTATTGAAAAATAGCAGATCTTCAAGCTCATAGTGCGCCCTACAAGCTTGTAGGTCTGCTATTTTTGAAAGGTTGTGAAAATGTGGCGCAAATTTTTGAATATATATTTCAGAGCGAACATTTTTAACTAAAATATTGGCTCCTGGGGGGGGTCCATGGAACTACATATTTTGAGATGGGGTCCGTGGCCCAATAGAGATAATTCTGGGGCTCGTTGACATGAAAAAGGTTGAGCACCACTGACATAGAAACATGTTTTTTCAGAAAAATGTTTTTTATCGACCTCAGTCCAAAATGGGTTAAACGACAGACCTGTTAATCTAGTCGCACGGAGAGAGAGAGAGAGAGAGAGAGAGAGAGAGAGAGAGAGAGAAGAGTCTCCAGAATCAGAAGGCAAAATGAATGCTGTTGACTTTGTTAGTCAGCATATATAAACACAAGAACACAGGTGTGCTTTGTTCTCCTTCACAGCTCCAGAGTATGTATGGCAGCTTGCGACATTACGACTGCCTTTTTTTTCCTTTTTTTCCGGGTTCTGAATTCACAGGAACACGTTGCCGTCGCCTTCCCTCTCGTCCACTGGACGGACGCCTCCGTCTGATTCTGGGCTTGTCGTTAAAATAAAGGCCTAACGTGGTGATTCATTCTCAAAGTGGCCGAGCAAGTACACTCGAGTACTTTGAATAACTCAAGCACAGATTTTTTGACGGAGCAGCTTTCAGTTGTAGTTGAGTAACTTATACGCCTGGTAACTTAAGCCAGGCGTATAGGCAGCGTCCACAGGGACACGCGTCCACGCCTGTCCCCTGACGGCCTGGACTCTGTGAATAATGTTGGATCCCCTGTCGTAGAAATTTAGATGTAAACATTTAATAATACCCCTTTATGAAAGAGTATCTCCTCTAAATTGAGGTCCAGCCATTTCCTCTGAGATGATCTCATCTGTCACACCCCTGTGGTGCTGTTTGTTTCACTCTGTTACTGTCCCATTCGTTGAACTGATAGGCTCACGTCTTGAGGCTATATGTTGGGGGCTGGCTGTTGTGGGAGTGAAAGCTACAAAGGCTGTGATCCTATATGTAACTCTGGGAGTCAGACTGGGGTTTCCATGCATGAACAGGTCATGTAAGTCTTGGCTCCTTACTCGAGTAAAATCCTCATACTTCCAAACTCTGAATTCTTGTGTTGCCTCATTATTATATGTATTGTCTTTCTGAGCATGTGTCCTACAGACTGCCTTAACACCCCTTCCAGAGCCGTGTGTGTCTTTTACTCTGATCTTGCACACGTGTATAAGTCACTCTGGAAGAAAAACTGAGCTGAAGTCGTCTCCATTGTAAATAATAAAAAATAGCATAAATAGCTTTATACTCTTTTCCAAGTGTCTGTTTTCACAACTGAACGACTACTGAATGAGATTAGTACACAAATTAAATGTAGATTTTATTTTATTTTTTTGCTGGTGAAAACGGATTAAATAATCTGTATTATTTTGAGGCCTTTCCGATAACGATATTATGGCATATTTATGGCCGATATGGTAGTTTTATGGCCGATATGGCCAATTCCCATTATGCTACCGATTAACCCATTCTGACCTGAGATCAGATTCATATGAGGTTTCCACTGGACACACACTGGTCTGATTAACCCATTCTGACCTGAGATCAGATTCTAAAAATGTCAGTCGTTCTTTGATTTTTCTAAAAATAGCAGACCTACAAGCTCGTATCGCGCCACTCGGTGGCGCGATATGAGCTTGTAGATCTGCTATTTTTCAATAGCTAAAGCATAACATGATGCCAACACCAAAATGGGTGCCCGGTCAGAATGGGTGAATCGTGCATCCCTAAAAAACAGCAAAAGAGTACATTCAAACACTCTTCAAAAGGGATGGCACAAATAATAGTCCTTGCGGTCTTATTTCCATTTAGGCCCTATATGCAATCAATTCATAGACATGACATGACATGAATAATAATAACAAAAACGAAATCTAAATCATTTCAGGAAAATAAAAAAAACTGTATGTACAGAGTGGGGGGGAGGAAAAGGAAGGGGTTGGTGATCACCTGTTTGAGGGGGAGGGAGATGTAAAATATGTAAGTGATCTGCAAAAAGGGAGGGGGTCAGGGCATTCCACGACTGGGTGGCTGTGTTGTAGAAGGAGAATTTAACCATATTTGTTTTTTAAGTGGGTGGTGCTAGATTGTTGTTCACGCTCCCTCTAGTGTTGTGGCTGTGGGTGTCACTCACTTTTTTGAGGTAGTTAAGTCAGGTCGGATGGATCGGGGGAAAAGAGCCCATCTATCGCCGTAAGCTCGCAGGTCGACTGATCTCCCCGCTTCTCCCTGACTATTCTCCTTCTGCTTTTGTACAAACTTTGGGGGAGAAAATGTGTCCTATAGACAGGGATGCCAAAGTTAACAGAGATATACGTTACGTCCGAGATCCCAACAGAGGTGTGTGTGTGTGTGTGTGTGTGTGTGTGTGTGTGTGTGTGTGTGTGTGCGCGCGCGTGCACGTGCGGGGGTGTCCGACGACGGACAGACAGACAGAAAACACAACTGCAGATAGCTGCCCTAAAATTCATCCTAAATCCTAGATTACCAAACAAACTGCTAAGAGGATTAATTCTGATCTCTCTCTTTTTTTCTCTTTTTTTTTATGTGGCTGAGATTAAAATCTAAAATCTATAAAATCCTCCCCCAAAATATTTGTAGTTTTTTTCTTTTTTCGTATTCTTTCTCTCAATAGCCTTGGTGAGCGGCAGTGCGCTTTCATTGCGAGTCCGTTTTGTAAATGAGCATTATAACAAACACATTGAGCACTCAAGATGATCGAGTGGAACAACATGAATCTGACCCCCTGATCAGATGGCCGTGATGCCGCGTGACAGACTGACCGGTGGGTAAGTGCGCCTATTGCCATGCGATTAGCCCGTGTTTTTTAAAGCATTATTTTATACTTTAGCTATTGAAAAATAGCAGATCTACAAGCTCATAGCTTGTAGATCTGCTATTTTTGCTATTATAAAATCGTGAAAATGTGGTGCAAATCTTTGAATATTTTACATTTTTAACTCAAATTGTTGCTTCTGGGAGGTCCGTGGAACATCATATTTTCAGATGGGGGTCCGTGGCCAAATACAGATAATTCTGGGGGTCCTTGAACTGAAAAAGATTGAGTACCACTGACGTTTTTCAGAAAACTGTCAGGATTTAGAAGACATTTGTAGAATCGTCCTCAGGTCTAAATGGGTTAGGAATGTATATGGACATATACATATGTATATCCATATATCCATATATATCCATATCATAGATACAGATACAGATACTGTACATCTTGTCTGTCCGAAACGTTGCTCTCATCTCTGTGTCCACAACAGATCTTTTGGCATTGGCAGCTATACAGCTACGAGTGCGACTAATACATTTTTTCATTATTAGTATATTTTTTCCCCGTTGGCTGCAGACACCTCACACAAGGACACGACCCGTTGTGGTGGTACACGTTTCTTTAAGTAAAACGTGTGCAATACGGTACCACAATGTAGAAATAGACCCATTACACAATATGGCACAAAAGCTGTACAGGCTGTATTTAGCTCAATGGCATAAGTACATGGTGCTGCTTTAAGCTGTCAAATAGGCTACTTCAGCTGGAGTACACTATATCTCCCTCTGGGATGTGGTATTGAACAAGGGAAACACTAATACCATTAAAATACTCAAGTAAAAGCACCTACAATTTATACTTAAGTACAGAAATTGAGTACTTTATACTTACAGGTCAGAAATAATGAATAAAATAACGTAGAACTGATACAAGAAGAACACAGTGTCTCCTCGACATAAGGCTTTGTTTTTATAATCATTAATCTCTACGGCTTTTCTACTTTTTTGTGTGTGTGTGTGTGGGGGGGGGGGGAACTCGGTCAGCTTCGCTAGCTCGCACAGAGACTGTAGAATAGATTAATTTGGTTAATATTTCACGAAGCTTAACAAAGACTAGGGTGCATTTAAGGGCTTTGCAGATTATTTGCTCTCGGCCAACAGTGCGTATGGTGTGAGCCGAGCTCGTCGCGTTGCGCGGCGTTGAGACTCTTTTACAGTGTATACTTTACAGTGTGAGTGCAAGGCCGGCGGTGCGAGGCGCTTGCCATTAGGAGTGTTTGTCTGCGATAGTGATGTTTGTGAAAGGCGTAGCGGAAGGCAGACATACTGTAGTGTACTGTAGTACTGTGTGTAAGCTGTATTCAGCATCATAATGACGGTATAAGTATCCAGAGCCAATAATGGTTAACTGACAGTATACCGTAGGCTCATTGATACCTCCTGTAATGGAAAAAATATATTCTTCCAAAAATGAAGGTTAAGTTGAAGGACCACTTCACCACTTTTCAACCTATCTTCATATAATAGGTCCTCACTAATAATCATGATAAAATGCCACAATTTTTTTCTACTCAGTCTGTGTCTCATAGGAGGGCTGTGGGCAGTTCAGAAACCAGTCTGTCTCATAGGAGGGGCTGTGGGCAGTTCAGAAACCAGTCTGTCTCATAGGAGGGGCTGTGGGCAGTTCAGAAACCAGTCTGTCTCATAGGAGGGCTGTGGGCAGTTCAGAAACCAGTCTGTCTCATAGGAGGGGCTGTGGGCAGTTCAGAAACCAGTCTGTCTCATAGGAGGGGCTGTGGGCAGTTCAGAAACCAGTCTGTCTCATAGGAGGGGCTGTGGGCAGTTCAGAAACCCGTCCACCAGTGACATCATCGTTAGGCAGACTTTTCTTTTAAATGTTTAGATTGTTATTATCGTGAAAACGATGGCTTCCATTTTCACATTGCAACTTTTCAGGAAAGCCTGCCGTTTCTATTAGCGTGGATTCCTCCATTGATGATGTCATTGGTGGGCGCGTTTCTGAACTGCCCACAGCCCTCCTATGAGACACAGACTGAGTAGAAAAAAAGTTTGACGTTGTATCACTGCGCAGCTACTGCTGAGTTTCACTAAACTCACCCACACAGCTACTGCTGTTGTCCTGCGACGTCCCCTTATCATTCACTAAACTCACCCCACACAGCTACTGCTGTTGTCCTGCGACGTCCCCTTATCATTCACTAAACTCACCCCACACAGCTACTGCTGTTGTCCTGCGACGTCCCCTTATCATTCACTAAACTCACCCCACACAGCTACTGCTGTTGTCCTGCGACGTCCCCTTATCATTCACTAAACTCACCCCACACAGTTTAAAAATAATGGTTAAAGTGGTTATAAATAAAAGCTAATAAGGTGACACAGATGCGTTCCAGGTCTTAATGGGTTTTGCACTTTGTTACGTTTGACCAACACTGCTGGCTGCACTGTATGGCTCCAGCTCCCACAGAGTGTGTGTGTGTGTGTGTGTGTGTGTGTGTGTGTGTGTGTGTGTGTGTGTGTGTGTGTGTGTCTCATATCAACACAGCAGCAGATATACACATACAGAGTACAGTGCTTGTACATTACAGTACATACATACTGTACTGCTCGGCCGCGTCGTGGAAATGTCACCGCCAAGTAGGAGATTTTCTAAATGTCACAGTCAACATAATAGCTCTGCTCGCTCGCTCGGCAGAGAGGAGAGAGAGACGGCTCATGCAATGTTTGTATCTCTATGTCAGCCCTGTGTGTGTGTGTGTGTGTGTGTATCTGTGTGTGTGGGGGGGGGGGGGGGGGGATGCGTGTGTGTGTGTGTGTGTTTTCAGAATGATGGCTACTTTTGGCGAATGTGAAAGTGAGCGCACCTGCGGGGGGGAACCTGGCTTCTGTTTGCTGAAATCATTGATAGGCCGACGGAGCGGGGGGGGGGAAATAGGGGAATTGGCCAATTAAACTGTGTTTAAGATACACACACACACACACATACGCACACTCATACGCATTCAGAGAGAGGTGTCCTAGAGGCTACATAGCTTTCCTCCTGCTGATAATAAGGAGGCTTGGAGACCTGTGTGTGTGTGTGTGTGTGTGTGCACGCGCACGCTTCTCCTTCCACAGTGTGCGTTGGCTAACAGGCTATCACGTTCGCTCTTGTCCACTTGCCTTATAAAAACACACTCCATGGTTCTCCCTAGCCTGGCTAACGGCTGATTCGGTCTGGCTTATTAGCCAGGCTAGGTTCTCCCCACGTGCACACGCTCGCGCGCGCGCACACACACACATACACACATACACACGCGCGTGCGGAGGGAGATCGCATGTGAAAGGACCAATTACAGTAGTGCCAACACTACATCAGGGGGTAAGTAGAGAGAGAGAGAGAGAGAGAGACAGCACAGCCACATCTGACATGTTATGAGACAGTGTTAACTCCTTCACCGCCACCCGCCATTCAGTCTAAATGACTGCCCCTACTAGCAGCAGGGTCTTTTATTTTGAAAACACCGAAATATAATCTACATGGTTCCACTTTAACCCATGCAGACCTGGTGTAACCTTTGACCTTAAATGTTGGCTGCGCTCTCTGTGTCTCATATAGCAACATCATTTATTTTTGTATTCTTTTAATAACAATTTTATATAACCTATTAGGTTATAGGTTTTAGGAGGCACTGTTAGAATGGGCCTCAGGTCTAAATGGGTGGTTCAAAGTTGTTTAGTTGAATGTCTGCCATGGCATCATCGTGCTCTGCCGCGCTGAGGCGATGAAGACGATAAGATGATGATGAAGACGATAAGAATCTGCTACACTTGAAATGACTTCAGAACGTAGTACCTGATGGCGGTCCTCCTAAAAACATGAAAAAGCTTTTGTAAATATCACTTGGCTGTCTTCACACAGCTGCAGCACTTCTTTTTTGTTGCTTGAATTATTGAATGCCGGCTGTGTTGGAGTCGTTTTTACCAGCCCCTGTGTATAAAGCATAGCTGGTCAATGTTCTCTCTGTGTTGGAGTCGTTTTTACCAGCTGCTGTGTAAGCTGGTCAATGTTCTCTCTGCGGTGGTCTCTGCTGTAGTTATAGATCTATATGTCTCATTGGCTGTACTGACAACCTATCGTCCTGATTGGCTGCCTCGTCTCTATAGGCAACCACACAGTTTTTGCCTCTAGCCGACCTCTCAGCCATGGGATATAAGGCAGCAGCTGGTAATTAATTGATGTCATCCATTCTTGTCCATTCCTGTTAAGACCACGAAAGCAGTGTGTAGTCATTTTAGATTTGAGACATTTTGTAGAAACTGCTCTCTCTCTCTCTCTCTCTCTCTGTCTCACTCTCTCTCTCTTTCTCTCTCTCTCATACTCTCTCTCTCTCTCTCTCTCTCTCTCTCTCTCTCTCTCTCTCCATGAGGCTAACAGAGCTGTGGGTGCTGCTGTGTGATCTAAACCATCTCTTTGTAATGCTGTGTTGTTTGTGTTCAACAACACACTGACAAACCAAAGGCTAGCGCTGGTCAAATCAAGACCGACATCATTGGCAACAAACAGCTGCAGGGCTGTGTGTGTGTGTGTGTGTGTGTGTGTGTGTGTGTGTGTGTGTGTGTGTGTGTGTGTGTGTGTGTGTGTGTGTGTGTGTGTGTGTGTGTGTGTGTGTGTGTGTGTGTGTGTGTGCGTGTGCGTGTGCGTGTGCGTGTGTCAAGAAGGATGACCTGATTGCTCAGCTGAGCAGGGAGGGGGGAGGACCCAGCCCTGTGGCTGATCTGCTGTTACTAACACACACACACACACACACACACACACACACACACAGTGAGGGAGGGTCTGCAGTTGCATGAAGAACAGAGATGGAGCACGCACGTTGCCTCCATATTTGTCCTGTTCTCTCTCAGGACTGGCCAATCAGAACCAACAACTCGACCTACTGTGTATCCCAGTAATCAGGGAAGCACATTTTCTTTCACTTCTTCTTTTCATTGTTTAACCCTGAGATCAGATTCTATAAATGTCTTCTACATCCTGGCAGTTTTCTGAAAAAGCTATGTTTCTGTGTCAGTGGTTCTTCGATCTTTCAAAAATAGCAGACCTACAAGCTCGTAGTGCGCCACTCGGTGTTGCGCTATGAGCTTGTAGATCTGCTATTTTTCAATAGCTAAACTTTAGCTGCTAAAGCATAACATCACATCATTTAGACCTGAAAGCTTACTAAATCACTAGTTTTCTAAAATGTAAAAAGAAAATAGCAGAGCTACAAGCAGCTTGCTGTGAGCTTGTACATCTGCTATAGTTTTGAATAGGCAACGCTAAAATGACACGGATGCTTAAAGCAGGGGTTCTCAACGTTTTTGGCTGGGGATCCCCGGAAATGCTTTGGCCATGTCTCGCTAATGTTCTTGATAAAATACCACAATTTCTTTTTTTAGTCAAGCTGAGTCTATAATTGATGTGCAAGCTAGGCCAGCTGGTTTTCTCATTGGCTGACGTTTGTGCGCCCGCAAATACGTCCGGGCGGAAATGAACGACTCAGAACACAATAGTTCCACCTTAGATAATTTTGGTTCCTACCTAAACTACTGAAACTGACACGGAGGCAGTTATAGCGGACCCCCGCAGATAATAATAATGCAGCTGGTAATTCATTGATTTAATCAATTCCTACTCAGTCTGTGTCTCATAGGAGGCTGTGGGCAGTTCAGAAACCTGTCCACCAGTGACATCATCGTTGGGGAATCCAAGCTAATAGAAACTGCAGGCTTTCTATTGCTGAAAAGTTGCAATGAGAAAATGGAAGCCATCGTCCTCACGATAATACAAATCTAAAGTGTGTGTGTGTGTGTGTGTGTGTGTGTGTGTAAAGTGTAATAACCTGAGCGGGGGGAGGGGGGACCACCGCTGCTCTCTTATTACCCTCCCAGTGTCCTCTCTGCTTCTTTGTCCCGAGGAAGGAAGAGGAGACGGCATGCGTGGCACACTGTGTGTGTGCGTGTGCGTGTGTGCGACCCGTTAATCGTTCCCAAACAACTGAATGCAATGTCATTGCGGTGAAATTGTTAATCCAGATTCAAATGTATAACTGGCAAAATTACTCTTTTTAATGTCTTTATTACAGACTCAAGGTCGATAGAAAAACACAATTACAACTCACGCACTCACTCACTCACTCACTCACTCAGTCACGCACACACACGCGCACATACATAGTCCAAATGTACACGTTAGACAGGCATTTGTGACGGTTATAAATACAGGCTTTTAAGCCAATGTCTCCTTTAAGGCTAGAGGAGTATCTGGTGCAGCTCTTCACAGGGTTACTTAAACTGACAACAATGCTATTCACAGACTCATCCAAGCGACGCATTACGTTCCCAAGAACAGCTTGAAAAGTATTGACTCTCGCAGCCACAAACGTTTCACCCGCACTGCACCATCTAGGCCTTTTGAGTAAAGTTCTCATAGCATCATTGTAGCTTTGTGCCAATGTATTGCATTTCTTTTTGCAAGCACATGGAAGTTTGTGGACGTTTTTTTTTTCTTTCTTTTTGTTGGAGGCATGTATGAAACTATAATGTCTCTGTGCTGTTGTGTCCACATCCTGTGCTGCTGAAGAGTGGACCGGTCAGCGGGGCATGAAAACACACCAAACCGTGCTTAACCTATTGAGACCTGCATGAGTTCCGTTCTACAAAATGACTTCAAAAATCCAAAACTGTTTTCTGAAACACTGAGGTTGATATATCAGTACAGTCTTGCGTGGCCAGACTGTTGCCTCGCGCACATTTCAAATGCTTCCATCAGACAGTCTGGAGCAACGGAAGCTCTGATCATGAGTAAAACATATATATAAAGCGGAAGTGGAGCCTCCTCCCGACTTCCGTTTCGTCTTTACAGTCGCGCAAATGTATCCTAATTATAAATAGAAATCATCTAAGCATATATAGTACTATAATAGCTTGCTGCTTAGCAGAAATGTTAATAAAAAATACAAGCTCTGAAGATAGTTTTAAATATCTTTGTAAACGGAAATGACAAAACAGATTACTCTGATTTCGGGAGGTGAAGTTCCAGACATCCATTCGGAGATTGTGGAATAGTTGTCTTGCTACACGAGACTACTATATCAGTGGTGCTCAAACTGTTTTCATGTCATGTACTGTATGACTGCCGACCCCCATCTCAAAATATTTTCTTCTAGGGACCCCCAGAAGCAAAAAACACATTTTACGATTTTTCAAAAACGGCTTGTACGTCTGCTATTTTTCAATAGCCGAAGTGGTTCCATCTAAAATGACACAGAGGCTTTCCGTGTTCGACTGGGCTAAGCTGCCGCAGTGAAGGAGTTGTTATTGTGTTTGTGTTTGCCTCATTAAACTTAAGCAGCAGTTGAACTTTGATCGGAACCGTACTTGGCTGGGTTTGTGTATATCCGTCTAATGGCCAACTGGACGGACCCCGAGCTCTGTCTTCCTCTCTGATCAAAGCTATTCTACATACTCCTGGCTCAAACAAAAAAGAAAATAGACTAAACTGGCTGACCAGCGCTTTCCCCCATTCAGATTGCTGCAATTAAACACCACTTAACAAGAAGTGTGTGCGTGCGTGCACGTGTGGCATGTGTGTGTAGTATTATTGTAAGGGCCAAATGTTCCCACAAGTAATCTACAGTAGAATTTGACAAATACACATTTGCTAGACCAATTTCCGTGGCCCTCGCAAAAGACCAAAATTTTGCTTTATTATGGTTTAAAAAGAAGTGGTTTAGACTTCCAGATGGGAAAGGGTTCAGGTTGTGGTCAGGGGTTGGATTAAAGGTTAGGTTTAGGGCTCAGGATTATAGAGTTATGCCTGATTTATAACAGAACAGAACCTAACAGAACCCATCTGAAAGCTCACCTAACAGAACCCATCTGAAAGCTCACCTAACAGAACCCATCTGAAAGCTCACCTAACAGATCCCATCTGAAAGCTCACCTAACAGAACCCATCTGAAAGCTCACCTAACAGATCCCATCTGAAAGCTCACCTAACAGAACCCATCTGAAAGCTCACCTAACAGAACCCATCTGAAAGCTCACCTAACAGAACCCATCTGAAAGCTCACCTAACAGAACCCATCTGAAAGCTCACCTAACAGAACCCATCTGAAAGCTCACCTAACAGAACCCATCTGAAAGCTCACCTAACAGAACCCATCTGAAAGCTCACCTAACAGAACCCATCTGAAAGCTCACCTAACAGAACCCATCTGAAAGCTCACCTAACAGATCCCATCTGAAAGCTCACCTAACAGATCCCCTCTGAAAGCTCACCGCTGCAGCTAATTTGTCTCTGAGGTGTCGTGGCTACGTGGACTAGTAGTAACATGTACACATGCAGTGTATGTAGTAGAGTAAAAAATACTGTCAAGTGTCAAGTACTTGAGTAAAATGTACTTGGTTCCTTGATACCATTGGTTCTCAAAGTGGCGTCCAGGGACCCCCAGGGGTCCTTGGAGGGGTTCCAGGGGCTCTCTACAGCTAATAATATAAATACAAATAGCTGGCAGCTTGTATATCTGCAAGTGTTTGAATACAAAAAATCAGCATTCATCCCTTATGGGGGTCGACGCTGGCACAAAACCTTTTCAGATGTGCGTCCACGGCTAAATACAAATCATTTTGTGGTCCTTGACATGAAATGGTTTGAGAAGTACTGGCGGTTGTGCTCCAGGCCCTCCCCCCCCCCCCCCCCCCCCCCCCTGGAACACTGGCTCAACTAAATCAATGTTTGATTTGCCGCTACTTGATGAAGGATTTAATGCTGAAACATGTTTCTCCCTCTCCTCTCCTCTCCTCTCCTCTCCTCTCCTCTCCTCTCCTCTCCTCTCCTCTCCTCTCCTCTCCTCTCCTCTCCTCTCCTCTCCTCTCCTCTCCTCTCCTCTCCTCTCCTCTCCACTCCTCTCCCCTCCCCTCCCCTCCCCTCCCCTCCCCACTAGACATTACCTTATTGAGCTCATTTGTTCGTTTTGCTTTCATTTAGGGCTGTATGTACCATGTTAAAATAAATGTCGGTGTTTGCCTGTGATTAAGTGTGTGTGTGTGTGTGTGTGTAGGTGATGCAAAGGGGGTGGGGCTGTTTTTACGAGTGTGTATGTGTGGGTAATAAGGTAGCGGTGATTACCTGACAAGCATTGTGTCCACTCATTGCAGATAGAGTGTGTGTGTGTGTGTGTGGTGTCTGCAGTGATGTATAAAGCCCCCCCCCCCCCCCCCCCCAGTGTGTGTATCGACCAGACCCTGGATGGAGAAACGCCTGCCCAGCAAACAAAATCAATGGATGCCTTTTTTTTTACCTCCTCCTTCTTAACCTCCTGCACACCTTCCTTCCTCCTAGCGGCTCCTGTTCATCTGCACTGAATGCATATTATGGCTGTATGAAACCTCCTCTATGTTCCAAAACCCCTTACTTTTCAAGAAAATGGGAAAACTGTGTTCCAATCGATCCGGCGTAGCTGTTAATGCTTTTCATTGGTTATCAATGTTTACGAAACGTACACGGGCAAATTAAACCACGTTCAAAATCTTTCGAAAAATATCAAATCTAAATTCAAGATCGGCTATTTTCGCTACTTTTCCTGACACAATTTTTTTTTAACTATGGAGATACAATGTTGTTACCCGACGACATACGCGTTACAAATACGCTGCATGCACACGGCACGCAGACACACGCTCGCACACGCACACTCATAATCCTTATCGTTACATAGACCCCCACCCCCACTAATGTCCACTCCCACCCACCAGTCTGTGACAGCTCGGGGCGAGGCGGGGTGGGGTGGGGCGCCGACCAACCAACAGAAGATTGGGATAAACGACGAGTCCCTTTGGTGTAATTGGAAGAGCTATTGGCCTCTCCCCTCCTCAGCACTCCCTGACTGTGTGTGTGTGTGTGTGTGTGCACGGTTGGAGCACGTGTCACGTGCACGTACAGTATTGTACGTGATGGTGTGACGGAGTGCATGAAGACCAGACCCCTGAAACCCACACAACACCACCGATGCTGGAGTGAGCGAGTGCAGAGTGAGCGAGTGCAGAGTGAGAGAGTGCAGAGTGAGAGAGTGCAGAGTGAGCGAGAGGCCCAGATTTTGCATTTTGGAATTCTGCTTGAGATGTGAGTCCGACGCGGTCTGTTGTATATCCACAGTACGGACAGACGGACAGACGGACGGATGGATGGATGGATGGACGGATGGATGGATGGATGGATGGACGGACGGATGGATGGATGGATGGACGGATGGATGGATGGATGGATGGATGGACAGACGGACGGACGGATGGATGGATGGATGGATGGACGGATGAATGCATGAACGAATGCATGAACGAATGCAATTTATGAATGAATGAAGAAATAAACAAACACGGTTCATCTTCTCTCTGGAACATGATGTGACATCTCCAGACAGAGTGGCTGCTGAGTGTTTATCTATATCCGCTGGGAAGTCCACTCCACTCTGACACTACAGGCATCACACCAAGTCTGCACTACTCTCTCTTTCTCTCTGTCTCTCTCTCTCTCTGTCTCTCTCTGTCTCTCTCTCTTTCTCTCTGTCTCTCTCTGTGTCTCTGTCTCCCTCTAACAGGGATTATAAGTAGGGATGCGAGGAGGAGGGGGGAGGAAAGAATGTAGATTAGTAGTCTGTGACTGGTCCAGGGACTCTGTCTGTCTGTCTGTCTGTCTGTCTGTCTGAAAATAGAATTAAATCTGCGACTTGCGTGATGCAGATGCTAGTAGTGCTCTGTTTGTGCGTTGCTCGCTCAGCTGAGAGGATTGAGAGGAGGGGGAGGGGAGGAGGAGACTCACATCCCCCATGAGGCTGCTTCTGTGATCAGAGAGGCTGGCCTTCCTCTAGTAGTGGCACACAGGGTATGGGATGGAGACGTCATATAGGCCCCGCCCTGCTGCCATCCCCACAGGGTATGGGATGGAGACGTCATATAGGCCCCGCCCTGCTGCCATCCCCACAGGGTATGGGATGGAGACGTCATATAGGCCCCGCACTGCTGCCATCCCCACAGGGTATGGGATGGAGACGTCATATAGGCCCCGCCCTGCTGCCATCCCCACAGGGTATGGGATGGAGACGTCATATAGGCCCCGCACTGCTGCCATCCCCACAGGGTATGGGATGGAGACGTCATATAGGCCCCGCCCTGCTGCCATCCCCACAGGGTATGGGATGGAGACGTCATATAGGCCCCGCACTGCTGCCATCCCCACAGGGTATGGGATGGAGACGTCATATAGGCCCCGCCCTGCTGCCATCCCCACACGGTATGGGATGGAGACGTCATATAGGCCCCGCCCTGCTGCCATCCCCACAGGGTATGGGATGGAGACGTCATATAGGCTCCGCCCTGCTGCCATCCCCACAGGGTATGGGATGGAGATGTCATATAGGCCCCGCCCTGCTGCCATCCCCACAGGGTATGGGATGGAGACGTCATATAGGCCCCGCCCTGCTGCCATCCCCACAGGGTATGGGATGGAGATGTCATATAGGCCCCGCCCTGCTGCCATCCCCACAGGGTATGGGATGGAGACGTCATATAGGCCCCGCCCTGCTGCCATCCCCACAGGATGAATATGACTAAACATAAATGGCATGCCAGTGCTATATCCCCATTTGCCATATTACTTGCGCAAGCAGAGCGCGCAAGTAATAATTCCGCCCGGTCTCTTCCGCCGTGACAGCTGTCCCGCCATTCGATGTTTATGCAGAAAAACATCAAATCTGTGCCTGTTTTGCTGGGACCAAACAACCACAAATGACCATAATCTCTTACGTCATCATTTAGAGCTAGTCATACGTATACTATATACATAATCAGTAAAAATAAAATAGCAAATTGTGCCTGATCTGCTGGGACCAGAGTATGTGGTGTGTATATGTATGACTAGCTCTTAATATTGACGTAAGAAATATGGTCATTTGTGGTCGTTTGGTCCCAGCAAACAGGCACAGATTTGTTGTTTTCTTGCATAAACATCAAATGGCGGGAC
>NC_139704.1:25279030-25301484 GCF_964188405.1 Protomyctophum parallelum
GGTCCAGTAGCATTGCCCCGTCACATGCAGAATGACATTTTGGAGAAACAAAAACTGCCTGCATATTGGTTGTTAATTATGCCAACTTTCAGCAGCCGTCACAAAGTTTCCCAAGGGAGTTGTTTGGAACAAATTCAGAGGGGATAGTAGACACCGTTATGAACACGTTCAATTTGTGAAGAAAGCTATTATGGGTAATCATTTATTTTCCAGATTGGTCCAAAATTCGGCTAACTTTCCCGAACTAAGAGTTAAAACATGGTCAACACTCTTTGTTGCCTTTACTTTTATATCTTGTGTTAAATGCTTCCACACAGTCTGCTAAGTCAGTGCTTCTCAAGGGTTTTCATGTCCAGGACCCCAAAATAATATTTGTCCACAGACCCCCATTTGAAAACATTCAGTGCATTTTTAACGACACACAATGTGTTCTTACAACGTTTTAAACGTATTCCAAATTATTCATGTTTTCTCTTTTTATCACATTATTTGTTTGACGAAATTGTGGGTATATTTAGTCTTAGCTTCAGTCATCATCATAGCTTATAGTTTATATTTAGTTTCTGTTAAATTTTTGTCAGTGGAGAAATCACACCTAGATCTCTAGGTTTGAGATGTTCATGGCTGCTGACTGGCAGAAGAAAAAGTCCTCCCTCCTTTTGCTCCCCGTGTAGGTGTTAAAATCTGACCGGCTTTCATTAACTGTCCGGATCTGGGTGTAATTAACGAGGAGGAGAGAAAGAGAGAGAGATTAAAAAAATATGTTGTACCAGCGTCAACTAAGACGTTGAACGAGGCCGGGAGGCAAACGTCCCAGAATCTCTCTTTTGGGTCTCGACTTTGGGAAAGCAGACTGCTGCGCACGAGGACGGAGGAGAGTAGAAGTTCTAGAAGTCAGACGGAACTGAGCAATTATTACCTCTTAACTCATTCAGGGCGGGAATCCCTTATGGTGTTTTAAAGCATTATGTTATACTTTAGCTACTGAAAAATAGCAGATCTAAAAGCTTGTAGATTTGCTATTTTTGAACAGGGACACAAAAATCGTGAAAAATGTGGCGCAAATCTTTGAATATATACTCTTTCAGAGCGAACATTTTTAACTCAAATATTTGCTTCTGGGGGGTCCCTGGAACAACATATTTTCAGATTGGGGGGGGGGGGGGGTGGGGTGGTTTGGCGGCCAATTTCATATAGTTATTTTGGTCCTTGACATGAAATAGTTTGAGCACCACTGACATAGAAACACAGGTTTTTTCAGAAAACTGTCATGATTTAGAAGACATTTGTAGAATGGTCCTCAGGTCTACATGGGTTAAAGCCGGTTTGAGTTATTGTGTAATCTGGACAGTGTGACGTGAGACACCCTATAGTGTCATCTGGGATCTTACTTACCGTATACGGCCATATTATTTTACATCGTCTTTTTTGTTTTTACTGCTCATGAAAGGCCAGTCAGGGTCAGCGAGTGCAGTCCACAGGAATGAGACTGCAGTTCTTAACTCACATTTTGGGTGGGAACCCTTTTTGGTGTCTTAAGCATTATGTTATACTTTAGCTATTGAAAAATATCAGATCTACAAGCTCATAACGCGGCACTCAGTTTTGGTGTATTTTCCAGAGAAAACTGGCAGGAAAGAAATCATAATGAGTTTTCCAATGTAAAATATGTATACAAATCGTTTGAAAATAGCATATCGGCCATTTTCAAATGGCTGAAATGTATGTAGGGCTGAAGTGGTTTTGTAAAGGGGCGCTCTTATCATCATACATCACATTCCGTGTTCAGCCAATCAAATCATTTCCGTTGACCATACTAGGAAGATTAACAGCCAACACCTTACTTGATTGGTCCATCCAACGCCATCTGCTTTGTTGTTTTGTCAAACTTTGTGTGACGTTTGTGCCTCTGAACCAATATATGTTGCAACGTTAACAATAGGACTCACCTCTTACAGCGCAAACCTTGGAGAACCTGCTTTGATCTGCAGCGGGTGTGAGCAATGTTTTACTGGACGGGGCGTCTGGATGGACGACCATTCGGTCGCGTCGCTGTAGCAGTGGGACATAAAGTGTTCTCATTTGGATCGGTTCATGACACAGATCACATTGATGTGAATGTCTTCAACACAGTGTCTTTATTCTGGGTTTTCACAGAGACAAACTGCTGGATGAGGACGCCTTATCCCTTTCTTCCAGTAGGAAGCTGGCATCATTCAGCCTTTGCCTACAATGGAGAGCTGTACATACTGTTTCGTAGTACAAACCAGTACGAGATCCTCAGACGTGAACTGTGAAAATTCAGTCCAGAGACCTTCTCCTGGAAGAAGGTTGAGCTCAAGGGGACAGGCCCGAGTTCAGTGTCTAGTATGTGCTGTTGCATTGTGGGAGATCGTGTCATCCTCTTGCGTGATGACCTGTATATCTTAGATTTGAGTCCTAGTCTGAAGACGTTAAGCAAGCTAGCCGTTATTCAGTATGGTCTGGATCTGTCGGAACTCCCACACAACATCAGGTGGGAACTGGCTGCCATGCCCACCAAGAACAGATAGAAAACCCAAGCAGACCACAAAAAATTAATGAAAAAAATAACAATGATTGTCTGGGCACCACTTAACAAAAAAAGCACACCCGTGTGAAGTGAGGGGCGCTCTTATCATTATACATGCTACATCATCTCATGAAGGACTGAATTTATGTGATTGGTTCGCCGATTTGTTCGTCTACATATGTGACCAAATCCAGCAAAAAGGCCCTCAACTCTACTTTTCCATTTTTCAGATTTTTACAGATTATTAAAGTACAGAATGTAAGCTTTCATATGATGTATCATTCAATGAAATTGGACAATAATTGAAGGAGATAACCATTTTAAAATGACTGGGGCCTTTCACCCAAAGCTGAGAAAAGTCCTTTTCAATATTCACAACATTTTATCACCTGAGAGCTGGACAGAAGTGGGTGTGACAATGGGAGGGACAAGGGACAATAGGACGTTTTAGCTGTCAACAGTGCAACACTAGAAACACTGACATGTTTAAGCCAGTAGAACAAACAATGCAATTTGTAAGGTGCCCCAATAAACCCTTTTAAAGTATTAAATACTAAGTATAAGTATTCAAGTATTAAATACTAAGTTAAGTGTTCAATTTAACTTATACACTACCTGGTTGTAAATAGCTGCAGTACACCATTTTATGCAGGTCTACTTTAAGCAATCAAAGTCAGACAATTGACCCAGTATTTTAAATAAATAAAACCGACGCATCAGGCTATGATGTTGTGCGCTTGTAGATTTGCTATTTTAATAAACAGATCTGTCCACATGCAGTCACAATGCCTGGTTACTATTTAGTGTGCAAGGCTTACATCCGGTCTAAAGCCCACCCACTGTATGCGCTGATTTATATACACAATACATACACGATCCGTATCCTCCCCTCACCTGATGTTGAATTAACAGTACTAACGGCCGTATTTGAAAAGACGTATCCAATCTTTTACACAATAAACCGATTTCCCGACATTTCCTTTTCACTTGATACCATTTCGTAGAGAGGGCCTACACAACGTCACTATATACCAAATGAAAGCCCAATTCCGTAGTTTACATAGTATTTTGAATTTCTTTAAATGAGCGAGTTATGATTTAAAGAAAAGACGAATGATCTTGGCTCTTTGCGGGTGAGGAAAAAAAAAAGAACACTTGACACACGACACACAGACAGCTAGCTAACTAGGCTAGCTAGCTTCTAGCCTGTTGTGTGTTGCTTCCAGGCTGGGAAGCGTATTTGAGCGAGTAGCTACGTGGTTTTGTTTATTTTCTGTATAATTTATTATTTTCTTATATAAGTATAACCCAAATGCTCCTCCATACTACTATAGCCATGTAGAATACTTCTGTGTTTACAAACACAAGCACGCTAATGGGCGGTGATCAGAGCGTGAAACCTGAGGACAAAGAGATTCCAGGACCAATCGAAAACAACATGCAAATCTCGGAACTGCGCTTCTCTGATCCCAAAAACAAGCCCACTTTGACGTATAAATGTATACATTTCATTTGCCCAAATGAACAATCTGTTTGAATGAAAACCTTCTTCAACATTCAAACTGTATTAATATGAAGAAAAAAAAACGAGTTTATTTATTGATTTACGACATGTTCATTCTGGCGACATGAGGCATGTTTTGTTGGGGTGGGTCACATATGATGTAAATTGTGTTGCCACAAATTTACGTCATATTTGGCAGACATTTGACCTAATTTCTCCTTTCATTGTCAATGGCATATATTGAGACGTGTGGGGACGAAAGCTGTATATAGGAGGGGCTAGCGCCCCTCAAAAATGGAGTTTGAAGTTACAACGGGTTTGTGAAGGCAGAGAGCGCGGCAGCTAAAATAGATCAAACAATCGAAAAATACTGAATCGAACAACTTAAAAACTATCTGCGGTCTTCACAAAAAGCCTCTGAGTAGATGGCCAAATTCTTTTTTGAAAGTGAAATATCCCGGGGTCTCTGCACATGTGTTTACCGGGGCAACCGGGGTGGAAAACATGAATTGGAGACAGCTATAGAGCGCTGGGGCTGGGCTGGGCTCGGCGTCGGCGGGAGAAGGAAAACTGGCCCTCCTCTCAGGAAGTGTTGCTCCTCCACCGCTCTCCATAAACAGTGGAAAAGAGACCCAGCGAAAATGTCCCAGACTCACTGTTTCCACTGTAAACACGCGCACGCACTCTCACACACACACACACACACACACACACACACACACACACAGAGAGAGCATACTGCGGTCGTTCTGTCTGACTCTGGCTGTGTAACAACCCCCCCCCCCCCCTCCTCATTAGTGGACTGTATACATTTTCACATATAGAGAACATACATAATCAGTGGTGGAAAAAGTACTCAGACATTTGGAGAGGCGCTAGCCCCTCCTATGTGCAGCTTTTTTAGTGTGCGTGTAAATACAAACTTTAAATGCCATTGATAATGAATGGCCAGTTTTGAGTGCCTGCGTAAACACAAACATTAACCCATTTGGCCGACGACCCCCATCTGAAAATATGTTGTTCCAAAGATTTGAGTTAAAAACGTTCGCTCTGAAATAATATACCGTTATATTAAAAGGTTTGCACCACATTTTCACAATTATTTTTTTTAGCAGATTTACAAGCTCATAGCGCTCTTCATATGACCACTGTGCTCTGACTATAGGTTGTGGGTCGCACACACCAAGACTTCAGTTCAATAAGGACAACGTTTTGGCTATCCAGCCTTCATCAGTGTCACCTGGATAGCCGAAACGTTGTCCTTATTTGTTCAAATATGAAATAAACTATTCAAGCTCATAGCGTGGCACTCGGTGCCGCACTATGAGCTTGTAAAGCTGCTATCTAACAGCTAAAGCACTGAGTGGCGCTACGATTGCTATTGTTGATAAATCGTGAAAATGTGGCCCAAATGTTTGAATATATTCTTTCACAGCGAACGTTAACCACTGACATAGAAATATGGGTTTTTCAAGAAAACTGTCAGGATTTAGAAGACATTTGTAGAATCATTCCCAGGTCAAAATGGGTTAACATTCTGTCTGCCTGAGTTATGTTTACATGGCTCTGTGTGATAAAGACATCCATGTTTGATCCTTCTATGACACATGCACACACACACACACACACACACACACACACACACACCTGCAACGGCACGCGCACACACACGTGCATGTGAGTGGTAGAGAGAGTGGCAGAGAGAGTGTATACAAACACATTATATAGAACTGTACTGTCGGGGCAGAAACCTCAACAGTTTTGGACTTCAACCCTTCAACCTGACAGAGACGAGTGTGTGTGTGTGTGTGTGTGTGTGTGTGTGTGTGTGTGTGTGTGTGTGTGTGTGTGTGTGTGTGTGTGTGTGTGTGTGTGTGTGTGTGTGTGTGTGTGTGTGTGTGTGTGTGTGTGTGTGTGTGTGTGTGTGTGTGTGTGTGTGTGCGCGCGTGTGTGCGTGTGCGTGCGTTGATGGCAGCTCTTTGATGAGAGGCAGGCTTCACCATATGGGGGCTTTCAAGTATTCCAGTGATGCTCCCTCTCTCTCTCTCTCTCTCTCTCTCTCTCTCTCTCTCTCTTCCCACACACATGCATATTTGATGTACAGCATGTGGCAGAGCAGGGAAACAGCTCTCTCAGTGCTGCTGGCAGCACTGTGATCATGTTGAAGAGATCGCTGTCACATCGCATGATGGAAATACTGCGCGCTGGAACAGCCTCATCTGGAGGCTCTCGTGGGCCAGATACACTGATGCTGCGTTCACTAGCACGGGGCAGATCAGATGCAAAGCTACGGACCACCATTCGTTGCCAATGGATGCACGGCGACATGAAGATGCAAAGATGCATCCGACGTTTGTACCATAGCTGCCGCCCCGCAAAGATGCAAAGCCTGTGATCTTTGCATCTGCCTCGTGTGAACGCACGGGCATCAATTTGCATCTTTGTATATTTTGCCCGCCTGAGCACAGCATTACAGTTACAGTTATGCCTGTATGGATATACTGTCTGTGGCGGAACAATGCTGCTTTGTGTCTTTGTAGCTGAAGTTGAAACCAGCTCAGCCTTGTTGTAGCTGCTGTAGCTTTTGCAGTAGACTGCATCTTCGTGTCGATGTGCATCCATTGACAATGAATGGTAGACTGTATCTTTGCATCTGCCCGTGTGTACGCAGCATCAGAAGTACTCAGATTTTCTTTTTGTTTTTACGTAAAGAGGCACTGTGTGACTTTCCTCTTCTACCCCAGATTTGAACCCGGTTTCCTGCACACACACACACACACACACACACACACACACACACACACACACACACACACACACACGCTGACATTTTTACAACATACCGTACTTGAGTACATGTACTAGTACATGAGTAAGTTAGTTTTGGAGAGGGTGAGAGAGGGGGGAGGGGAGAGAGAGAGAGAGAGAGAGAGAGAGGAGGGGGGGGGGGGGGGGAGAGAGAAACGGAGAGAGACTGCAGGGGTATTCATTATCAGCCATTGTGAAGGAGCTAGGTGGGATAATTGGCCTCCTAAGCTCAATGCACAGCATGCATATTTGATAGCGCACTATTATATATATATATATATATATATATATATATATATATATATATATATATATATATATATATGCATATGTGTTTTTTACACACAACAAACAGCAGTGGCTTTTTGACATTTTATTAATTTGAAGTTTATTTGGAGGATAATCAACTTGAGATCTCATTTTCGAGGGAGGGGGTCCTCAGTTTTCATGTCAAGTATTTGAACCCCACAATGATATGTATTTGAATCCTAAAATGATATGTATTTGGACCCCCAAATCATACGTATTTGGACCCCCAAATGATATGTTTTTGGACCCCCAAAAGATATGTATTTGAATCCCAAAATAATATGTATTTGGACCTCCAAATCATATGTATTTGGACCCCCAAATCATATGTATTTGGAAAATATGTTGTTCCAGGGACCCCCCACCCCAGAAGCAATGAAACATTCTCTCTGAAAGAATATATATTCAAAGATTTGCGCCACATTTTCTTGTACGACCTGCTATTTTTCAATAGCTAAAGTATTTCATAATGTTTAAAACCCCAAAAAGGGGTTCCCGTCCTGAATATAGGTGAGACTCTGTTGTAAATGAATGCCCTGTACGTGGCCGTGCAGCGCTGTGACACACACAAGCAGGAGAGATTAAGCGGCCCCACATCAGGCTCAGAACGAGTCAGAGCTTGTGGATGTCATTATGTGCAGCGGTGTGCTTGTTACGATACAAATCGTGACACGAAGGAGAAAAAAAAATGTCATTCATCTCCGTCCTATGTTGCTGTCCTCACATGTATAGTTGTGCCTGCGTGTGTGTGTGCGTGCGTGCGTGCGTGCGTGCGTCCGTGCGAGCGGGGACTGGGGAAAGTGAAGTAATAGCAAAGGAGAGGGTTAGAAGGAGGGAGGTTAGAGACCCATTTTTATTCCATTTCCTCCGCAGTGAAAGAGGAGGCAAGATGGACACTCCATATCTCCACAGCACGGCTGCCTGTCTGCTGCTGCAGCCACACAGCACAGCCACACAACTCATCTAAATGGAAAACACATTGTCTTCATTATTTTTTTTGCGAAAAGGGAACCGAAAGAAACGGCGAGCGTTGTCATGGTAACAGCCATCGTCGGAGCAAAGCGGGCGGGCGGCCCAGGGCTGGTTGTATAGGGCCAGAGGAATGGAGAGAGAGAGGGGTGGGGAGGGAGGGGGGATACAGAGATTCAGAGAGAGAGAGAGAGAGAGAGAGAGCTCAAGGTGCAGGAGATGAGAGAGGGAGTGAGACAGATAGAGAGACACAGACAGAGCAGAGCAGTACAGGGAGTGCCTCTGCTTCACTTTGCAAATGGCCAGTTGGTGGCAGTGAGACAGACAGACAGACAGCTAGCAGACAGACAGCTTGCAGGCAGACAGCTCGCAGACAGACAACTCACAGACAGACAGCTAGCAGATAGACAGACAGCTAGCAGTTAGACAGACAGCTAGCAGATAGACAGCTAGCAGACGGACAGCTAGCAGACAGACAGCTAGCAGACAGACAGCTAGCAGACAGACAGCTCAACAGACCCTTCCTTATTCAAGGGGCACAAGATGCTACATTTAACCCATTAGACCTGAATGCCTTCTAATCTAACTCGGTAGAAGTTCTCACACTTTCAAGAACCCCCCACCACCACCCAAAAAAAAGAAAAGAGAAAGAAAAAAAAAAGTCATATCTCTCTCCAAAGACCTTTAAAAAACGATGGAAGGCATGATTTTGGACACAATCTCGAAAGTGTCAGAACTACTGATTTAGATGGCATTTGTTGTAGAGTCTGCCCTCTTGCACTTTTAAAAAGCACTCCAGTACAAATGTGACCGAGCAAACTTTCACTCATGAGTGATAGTTGACCAGGAGAGTGCCTGTACTTTAGTACTCATGTGTGATAGTTGACCAGGAGAGTGCCTGTACTTTAGTACTCATGAGTGATAGTTGACCAGCATAGTGTCTGTACTTTAGTACTCATGAGTGATAGTTGACCAGCATAGTGTCTGTACTTTAGTACTCATGAGTGATAGTTGACCAGCATAGTGTCTGTACTTTAGTACTCATGAGTGATAGTTGACCAGCATAGTGTCTGTACTTTAGTACTCATGAGTGATAGTTGACCAGCATAGTGTCTGTACTTTAGTACTCATGAGTGATAGTTGACCAGCATAGTGTCTGTACTTTAGTACTCATGAGTGATAGTTGACCAGGAGAGTGTCTGTACTTTAGTACTCATGAGTGATAGTTGACCAGCATAGTGTCTGTACTTTAGTACTCATGAGTGATAGTTGACCAGCATAGTGTCTGTACTTTAGTACTCATGAGTGATAGTTGACCAGCATAGTGCCTGTACTTTAGTACTCATGAGTGATAGTTGACCAGCATAGTGCCTGTACTTTAGTACTCATGAGTGATAGTTGACCAGCATAGTGCCTGTACTTGTCTTTGACTCAAGTATAGTGAGTGAGTACTCTGTCCACTTCTGGCCCAGTGTAATGACCAACAACACCCTGGCTGGCTGCTGCCATCTTTATTAGCTGCTCCCAGAGCCATAGAGAGTATAGACAAACTCAGTTGCGCAAACTCCGTTCACTTCATGGGGCCAGTCCAATGGCGGCTCTTCTACACAGACTTCTATTGGTTTGTCCCTATTTGAAGGCTTCAAATATAGGGACAAACCGGATGTTTACATGCACCAGGTGACTGTGCTGTTTTCTGCCCCCTCAATATCGCAACTTCTTCTATTAGATGGCTCTGGCTGGTCCCTATAAAGGCAGAATGCAGCAAGTCCAACAGCACAATGGCCTTCATCAAATATTTACCCCCTCCTCTCCCCTCTCCTCTCCTCTCCCACGCTTCCTCCACTCCGCTCGAATCTACAAGCGCACCCCGCCAAGGCCGACATGAAATAAAGCCAAGTGCCAAAGCACAGATATCTAATCCAGTTCAATCCTTCTCCATGTCAACTTCATTCTCCCCCCACCTCTGACGACGGCGGGCGGATTCTCATGACGTTCCCTGTCAGTTTAGCATCAACGGGAGGATTAGCACCGTAGCCGAAGAGAGTGAACAAGAGAGGGAGAGAGAGAGAGAGAGGGGTGGTGTAGGGAACTAGCTCATTGTTTATTTACACGTTGTTCCGTTGGTACTTGGCTTGCGTTGCCGCCGGTGGCCCCGACGACGTTTGATAGCCGCCTTGACGCGACGTGGTTTTGACAGGCGGCAGGCGATTAACCAAATTCACAGTCATTGCTGGAGTTTTGTTCACCACTCACCATGCAGACTCACCCTTCTTCAAAGAAGAAAAACTAAAAAAAAACAATAATTCTCTTCAATATTTCCTGTGGTAGGATATATCATCTCATCTCCACAATCCAATTTGTGTGTGTTCCTCGTAAATCAAACCCTACTCGATTACAGAGTCACACAAAAGCATCAAAAGTAGCAGATCTGCAAGCTCCAAACGTGGCGCGAGTTACTTAGAGAGCTAGAGTTTTGGACATAATGGTGTTTCCATCTGGCAGAGAGCATATACGTACTGTACTGTATGTACTGTGTGTGCATATAAAAGTGCTCAATTTATTTAATGAATCTAAAAAAAGATATATAGTATAATCGCTAAGGAAATAATGGATAGTTTCCAACCCCCTGCAATTGTGTTATCCTTATCCCCAGGAGAGGATTGATTGATTGATTGATTGATTGATTGATTGATTGATTGATTGATTGATTGATTGATTGATTGATTGATTGATATGTTTATTGACAATGTACAGAACATACGCCACCATCAAAAGGACGAATGCAAAAAAGCCAGGTCTGAGATGTAGTGGGCTAGAAGTAGTTTATACATTTGAAAACTTGAGGTGGCACATCCTGCATAATGAGTACTTTTTACCTTTTTAGTACTTTAAGTACATTTTGATGCTAATACTTAAGTACTTTTACTCAAGTACATTGTGAATTCCTGACTTTCACTTGTAACGGAATAGTTGAATATACTGTATTAGAATATATTGCAGTATTGATACTTTTACTTAACCCATTCAGGACGGGAACATCTTTTGGTGTTTTAAGGATTATGCTATACTTTAGCTATTGAAAAATGTGTGCAAATCTTTGAATATATATTCTTTCACAGTGAACATTTTTCACTCAAATCTTTGCTTCTGGGTGGGGTCCCTGGAACTTCATCTTTTCAGATGGGCCAAATACAGATAATTCTGGGGGTCTCTTGACATGAAAAAAGTTGAGCACCACTGATATAGAAACCTACGTTTTTCAGAAAATTCTTAGGATTTAGAAGCATTTTGTTTATTTAAATCGGCCTCAGGTCTAAATGGATTAAGTCAAAATGGTGAGTGCTTTTCTCCACCACTGGCAGACAGTTAAATGTTAAATGCAGAGTCCCAGTGAGTCGAGGACTGAAAACGCTATGTGTCCCCCATGATTTCATGTGGAAAATTGACACATGTTCTGGTGTATATTCCTGCCAGAGTGAAATACGGCTCATTCCGAAGCAAAAGCTCCCAACGTTTACGAGTCCGCCAGCGCCTTATAGATTCCGACACGGACGTATATAACTCCAACACGTTTTATTACACCGCGTCTCTGTTTCCTTGTTACACGGCCTATAGCAAGACTTCTGGCTTGTTCATAATATGCATCGATTATGCTGCTCAGCATCATATAAATCAATATTTTTCATGCCGCGCTGCGAGCTTGTACAACAGAACTGCTATTTTATTTTAAATCGTTGAGAAAGTGTGAGAATTACTGGTTTAGACCTGAGGACGATTCTAATGCCTTCTAAGTCCTGAGAGTTTTCTGAAAAACCCATGTTTCTATGTCAGTCCTCGAGAAGCAAAGATTTTAGTTAAAAACGGTCACTCTGAAAGAATATATATTCAAAGATTTGCGCCACATTTTCAAGATTTTTCAAAAATAGCAGATCTACAAGCTCTTAGCATGGCACTGAGTGCCACGCTAAGAGCTTGTAGATCTGCTATTTTTTCAATAGCTAAAGTTCAAAGTCATGCTTAAGACACCAAAGGGGGTTCCCGTCCTGAATGGGTTAATAATATTGTAAAAAAAAAAATAATAATAATAAGATGCCATGGTATTTAACTTTAATATTGTTTTATATGAATGTTATAATATCAATTCAGTTGTAGTGTTTTACCAATAATTTTGGGACCCTGAGTGCGATATCCTCAGTCAGAGCCCCGGGCCCGCACTTCAGGATGGTTGTGGTACAGAGCAGTGGTTCCCAAACTTTCTTATGTCAATGACCCCCAAATTGACACTAATTAGCCCCGCGGACCCCCCATAAAATATATGCCAGGGATCCCCATAAGAGAAGATGTTTACAGCTCTAGCGGACCAGCAGTGATTCTCAACCTGTTTAATTTCAAGGACCCCCAGTTTGACATGCATTAGGCTACGGACCCTTATTGAATGGCATTTCTATCTCTGGGATAGTATATTGTAAATCAATGTTAATTTAACTCTGAGAGTGTAACAAATGGAATGAAAAATAGCAGTAATGCTTCCATTTGTATACACTCTCTCAGAGTTACAGACCCATAAGAGTCCATTTTGGTTCCAAACTATCATTTAGCTGGGGACCCCCTGGAACTCCTTCAAGGACCCCTGGGGGTCCCTGGACCCCACTTTAGGAACCACTGGTATAGAGGGGTGTGTGTGTGTGTGACTGTGTGTGTGTGTCTGTGTCTGTGTGTGCGCGTGAGTGAGTGTGTGTGTGTGTGTGTGTGTGTGTGTGTGTGTGTGTGTGTGTGTGTGTGTGTGTGTGTGTGTGCGCGCGCGCGTGTGCGCATGCATGCGTGTGCATGCGTGTGTGTGTGTCTGTGTGCACGTGTGTGTGTGTCTGTGTGTGCGCATGCGTGCGTGTGTGTGGGAGTGAAATCCCCCCCCCCCCCCCCCCCAAAAGAACAAAGCCTGCTGTGTAAATGAAACAGGCTGCATGATGATGCAACAGAAGCAGCAGTGCTTTCTGTGGGTTGCCATACAGGGACCATAATAATATCAGCCGTAGTACAGGTGCTATTTGGCACAGCGGGTATGCTAGGCCTCGCGCCGCAAAGCTAATGTGCTTCACTGCGTGCTCTCGTGTGAGAGTGACACTTATACACTTAGTGCTACAACACACTGTAGCGCAGCACGCGCGGTGAGTGTGTGTGTGTGTGTGTGTGTGCACGCGTGCGTGCGTGTGTGTTACTATACTTGTGAGGGCCAAGTGTCCCCACATGTGTTGTAGAAAGTAGACACTGTGAGAATATATATATATATATATATATATATTAGAGTTTTTCAGCTTTTTTTGTTTCCTGACGGAAAGTAACTAGGTACATTTACTTAAGTACTGCACTTAATTGGGATTCATATGAGGCAGTGTTATACAGTGTGTTGGAGATATGAATGTATGCAACGGATGCTTCTATCAAAATCCAATAAGCAAACGTTGAAAAGCAGCAAGAATACTGTATGTTCTATCCCCTGTGAATTACTCTCTCTCCCCCCCCCCCCCCCCTCTCTCATTGCTCATAAGATGCTAGGAAAGGAAGGGAACATAGAGAGAGAGAGAGAGAGAGAACTCACACCCCAAATTACATGATGTTGTAGCTGTCGGAACAGAAACCTCGTACTGTATCTCCAAACCTCGTATCTCCTTTTACGAAGGAAACGCTAAGAGTCCCAGATGAGCGTATACTGTAGTGAATATTCAGAGACCTTTGAAATACCTCTAAATACTACACAGTTTGATAGTTTTATTATGAATGATTGAATATACAACATAAACATAACACAACAAATATACACTGTGTAGTATTTAAAGGGATTTCAAAGGTCTGAATATTACAGAAATACACAAAAGTAGCAAAAAAAAGGATGATCTACAGAATGCGTCGCACCTGTTGCATTTCTTGTCTGCTTTTGTGTGGTGTCTTTTTTTGAATACTGAACCGATTATATGAAAAGCATTGACAAGAGCTTGTGACTCAAAATAACGACACTGAAGAATCCACACACGTTCTTTGGACATGCAAGGTGACACCTGACAGCAAGACGAAATGAGAGAGAGGGAGAGAGAGAGAGAGAGCGAGAGGGAGAGAGAGAGATTTCGGAGCAGTGGAGAATGCAGAGCGAGAGAGAGAGGCGGGGGGAGATATTTGGGAGCAGGTATAGCAGAGACAGTGGAGAATGCACAGAGAGAGAGAGAGAGCTCCAGCTCTAGGAGATATTTGGGAGCAGGTAGCAGACAGTGCAGCATGGTGAGAGGTCATCACTGGGTAATTTGTTTTGCTCTCAGACACACAGAGAGCAGGTAAACCAATTACAGTGTGACATGAATAACAAAGACAGACCGACATGCAGCCAGAGAGAGTGGGGGGGGGGGGGGGGGGGGGGAGTAACTTAACCGAATCTATGCCAACCACGAGATATCTTTTATTAAACCCTCCTTTGCCAAACATGGCACGAGATTTGATAAGAGTATTAATCCAGAATTAATAACTATATATTTTTCCATATTTTAGCTTCCATCGCTAGCCACCATGCACTTGCTTCCATGGTAGAAGCAGCCGAAATCCCAAACCTCTGTGCGTGCATGCACACACATGGTCTTTTGTGGCTTTCGGGCTCAGAATGAGGTAAAGGAGGATGTTGGGAGCTTAATAACACATTAATTCGACCTCCCGGTTAGCATATTTTTCCCAGAATTATCTGTATTTGGCTGTATTTGGAGGCGATCAGTCAAAAATATTGAATTGTGATTTTGACATTATCACCAGCCGGCCCTCATGCAGCATGAAGGTTGTTTTGCACCAACCAGCACATCGGGAGCAATTTGGGGTTCAGTGTCTTGCCCAAGGACACTTCGACATGTAGACAGGAGGAGCCGGGATTCGAACCGCCGACCCATGGATCATTGGATGACCTGCTCTACCTCCTGAGCCTGTGTGTGTGTGTGTGTGTGTGTGTGTGTGTGTGTGTGTGTGTGTGTGTGTGTGTGTGTGTGTGTGTGTGTGTGTGTGTGTGTGTGTGTGTGTGTGTGTGTGTGTGTGTGTGTGTGTGTGTGTGTGTGTGTGTGTGTGATTGGTGTGTGATTGGAAATGCTTCCGAATGGTTTTTATGGTTAATTGGATTTGTCCTATAAAAGATCTGAAGAAGAAGTTGCACTGCAGTAGATCCTGCTCAGCAGGGCTTATTGTGCGCCGGCGAGAGTGTGTGTGTGCGCGAGAGTGTGTGTGCGCCTGTACTTTGGGGGCATCAGGTACGAGGACATATTGTCTTATTTGTCTGGTGGAAACCTCATATGTCAGAAACTTCTGGCTGGCTGACTGACTAACTGACTGGCTGGCTGGCTGGCTGACTGACTGACTGGCTGACTGACTGACTGGCTGGCTGGCTGGCTGGCTGGCTGAGTGACTGGCTGACTGACTGACTGACTGACTGACTGACTGACTTGCTGGCTGGCTGGCTGGCTGGCTGGCTGGCTGGCTGAGTGACTGGTGGTGAGTAATTGCGTTTGGGTCAGCAGTTTGCCAGCTCTGCAACTGAAGGACATGGAATTTCTCAGTTTACCCATTCAGCAATCACAGTGGGGCGGTGTGCTAACAGCCGTGCTGGAGTCGGGCCCGTAAGGTTAGCTTTACACAAGCCTGTCAGCCTGCGCTGTCAATCACACCGCCACCTTTCCCTCACTCTCTCCTCTTCTCTCCTCTCCTCTCCTCTCCTCTCCTCTCCTCTCCTCTCCTCTCCTCTCCTCTCCTCTCCTCTCCTCTCCTCTCCTCTCCTCTCCTCTCTCTCCTCTCCTCTCCTCTCCTCTCCTCTCCTCTCCTCTCCTCTCCTCTCCTCTCCTCTCGTCTCGTCTCGTCTCGTCTCGTCTCGTCTCCTCTCCTCTCCTCTCCTCTCCAGGGCATTTCTAACCCTGAGCTAAGAAGCTCACCACTTCACTAGGGGCTCTAGTGGCTCAGGGGTAGAGTGGCCGGATGTCAACCGCGAGGTTTCAAGTTCGATCCCGGTTAGTGTCGAAGTGTCCTTGACCAAGACTCTGAACCCCAAATTGCTCCCGATGAGCAGGTTGGTGCCTTGCATGGTGTATGAACATGTGTGTGAATGGGTGACAATCTATGTAAGCTATAGCGCTTTGGATAAAAGCGCTATAGAAATGCACCATTTTCCATTTTCTACGTACTAACAAATCAGGTGTAACTCTATCCCTATAACCACCTTAACCCATTCTGGATGGGAACCCCTTTTGGTGTTTTAAGCATTTGTTATACTTTAGCTATTGTAAAATCAGATCAGCAGATCTACAAGTGGCTACGAGCTTGTAGATCTGCAAAAAGAAAAAAAAAAAACGTGAAAATGTGGCGCAAATCTTTGCATATATTCTTTCAAAGCGAACGTTTTTAACTCAAATCTTTGCTTCTGGGAGCAACATACAGATAATTCTGGGGTTCGTTGACATGAAAAAGGTTGAGCACCACTGACAGAATCATAGGTTTTTCAGAAAACTGCCTTTTGTTTTTAATCGGCCTCAGTACTAAATGGGTTAACCTAACCTCTAAATGTCCGTACCTAATCCAGTATTAACGCCAGTTTGAACCTTGTCCCGATTGTAGAGCCTAACCCCGTTTTACAGCCATTAAACAACCATGTATCTAGAATAGTCAGGACCAGAAAAATGTTGTCCTCGCTAATGTCTTGTTTCTCAAATTCACCTGAAACTTGCTGTGGAGACGTTTGGCCCTTAATCCTTCACGCAAGTATTGTAATACGAGTACACACACACACACACACACACACACATGCGTGCGTGTGGTGTGCAGCGTGCGCATCACATGAGTCATATAGAATCTTGCCCTTCGTCACAGTATGGCAGTGAGTCCATCCGTCCATACATAAGGTACTGTATACTGTACGTATACACTCCGGTGCAGTCGGTGATATTTATAGTTCTTGGCCCGGTGGAATATTCATTCTATGGAAGAAGGAGTTCATTCATTCATTCGTCATTCATTCATTCATTCATGCATTCATTCGTCATTAATTAATTAATTCATTAATTAATTCATTCATTCATTCGTTCATTCATTCATTCATTCATTCATCATTCATTCATTCATTCATTCGTCATGTGACGATGCTTTCAAGCTCACGCTTGGTGACCTGATTTTCTGCATCTCGTGGCGGCGGGATTAATGGCCCTTTCCCTCCTCTCTCCCGTCGATGTGAAGAGAATCAATGCAAACACAACACATGCACTGCAGGGGCTCGCACAAGCTTTACACGGCCTGCCTGCGCCAACACATGCAAAACATGCAGCATCAGTCACACACATGTTTATTGTCTATCTGCACCGCACGCACACACACACACACACACACACACACACACACACACAGTACACACGCACCGCTAATGATGCTTAAGTAACTATTAGCCTAATACAATTTTTATTACGCATATAATTAATTGAGAATTGGTTGGCGAGAGCGCGCTGTGTCAACAGTGTGCTGCTTATCTGAAAGTAATACTCTCTCTCTCCGTCACCGTGTGTGTGTGTGTGTGTGTGTGTGTGTGTGTGTGTGTGTGTGTGTGTGTGTGTGTGTGAGGGTGTGTGCACGTAACATGTGTACATCTATGTTTTTATTTTATTTTAATCCCTTCGCATTATAATATATTATCGCTTGTCGGATGGAAACCTCATGCAACTGTTACTTCGTTCTCTGGATTCTAATTTGAAACACAACAACAGTAGCATAACTACCAGCCCATACAGCTTGTAGATCTGCTATAACACAACAACAGTAGCATAACTACCAGCCCATACAGCTTGTAGATCTGCTACTTTTGATGCTTTTGCGTGTGACTCTGCAGTACGATGATCAAGCAGGGCATCGATTTAACAAAAGAAAGTAGGGCGTTAATTTGACGAAGAAAACAAGAACACCAACATTTAAAATATGGACGTATGGAGGTTTGTGGCCGACAGTACATTTACTTAAGTACTGTACTTAAGATAAATGAGTGAAAGTTGATGCGCGCACATCTTCAAAATTGCCGCGGCCACTGTCCCACTTTGACTGTTATGCTAACGAGCGGCAGGCAGCTATCGATTCGATCGATCATGAAAACATGGATTAAAAATATAAACCCTGGAAAACGTAGGGTATGGGTCTGGATTAATTTAATCCTATGGTTACTAGGGTTCTGGCGGGCTGTGTGTTGGTTACTGGTTACTTTTGATTATTATCATAAAAGGTGCTGTACTGTATAACCACTATGCATTTCGGCCATTTGAAAAAAGCCGATCTACAAGCTCACAATGTGTCGCGTCTCTACATCTGAAAACCTTCTGCACAATGAGTACTTTCTACTTTTGGTACTTAAGTATACATTTTGTTCTGCAGTACATTGGCAGTACTTACAGTAAAACATGTGAGTATAGTTCTTTTCCCACCACACTGCTTTTCAATCTGTGTTGGAATGTGTGGCGTGTCCCCTGGCTCTCTGGTGCCACATGCCTGCAATGCCCCCCCCCCCCCCCCCCCCCCCCCCCCCGGCCGCCACATTTAGAGTCAGTGCACTGTGGACATCATGTAACTAGGTATTTATTTGAGTACATTAATTTATCTCTTGAGTTGTTATCATTATTGTTACTTATAGACCGGTGCCCGGCTGTACAGCACCAAGTCGGTAACGATGGAAGTTGGAGATCCATGCCCCACCCGGCTATGCAATACCCGTTGTCAGAGTACCCGTTCCACCCATCTGCCTGTGTCCCTTTAATGTCCATAACTCCATATATGGAGATTTCAGGATCTGTCTCTCTGTGTCCCTTTATTCTGTATCAGGCATGCCCAAATATGAAGTGTTGTGATGTCAGAACAGGCCAGCTCCATATCTGGAGATATAGGGGGGATCAGGTCCAGAGACCGGGCAAAGGCTTTGTGGTGGTTCTGGACAACCGGCTGTCGACGGACTCGACACCGGGCACTGGTGGGCTGTTATTGCGCCACCAGGTGGATTTTGGAACAAAATGCCTCAAATCATCCGAGGCGTAAGAAAAAATGTCACCCTTTTCACATTGGCCTATTCTAGCGCCACCAGGAGGCCACAACCACTATTTTAAGTGAAGTATAGTGTGAAATGTGTGAATATCAATACAGCATGTTCTTCATAATTACTTCTACTTGAATACTTGAGTATATATACTTTTCCAAGCGCTATTTATAGACGATCGTGTATCCCTTCAACACAGCTGCTGCTGTGTGTGTGTGTGTGTGTGTGTGTGTGTGTGTGTGTGTGTGTGTGTGTGTGTGTGTGTGTGTGTGTGTGTGTGTGTGTGTGTGTGTGTGTGTGTGTGTGTGTGTGTGTGTGTGTGTGTGTGTGTGTGTGTGTGCGTGCGTGCGTGCGTGCGTGTGTGCGTGCATGCGTGCTTATGTGTGTGCGTGCGCGTGTGTGCTCACACACACTTTACTGGAAATACTCCAATAATGTACAAATTCCTCAAAATTGTATTTAAGTACAGTACTTGTGTACTACTTTATGTAAATGTACATTCCACCTCTGGGTATAGGTACTGTATCTCGGAAAAGGAAACCGTTGAAATCATTACAGGATCTAAACCGTACTCGGGAGTCATTCCGACACATAGAAATATGTGTGTGTAGAACATTTCCAGTGCAAAGCATAGGTGGCCGCGGATGATCTATGCACTTCAATATCTAACCGTTCCACATTTTCCTCGTCGGCTGTGTGGAGTTGACAGGGCTAGAGTTTTATATATAAAAAAGGCTAGAGGGGCAAATATGACTATAGTGGGGTTTAACTCAGAGGGGAACGAGCGGGGTGGTGGGGGGGTGGGGATTAGCAGAGGAGAGGATTAGCTGAGAGTCTACCAAATAATACAAAGAGTAAAAACCAGAAAACGAATAAAAGCGCAGAGAGAGAGAGGAGAGAGAGAGAGGGAGAGAGAGAGAGAGAGGGAGAGGGGAATGGAGAGAGGGAGAGAGAGAACGAGGCAAAGTTGAAGCCTGGCTGGGAAATGAAGAAACGATAGCTGGGAGCGGAGTGGAGTGAAGTGGCGAGCATGCAGGCCTGGAGAAAATGAAGGGAGTCTGCATGGTTGTGACTGTGTGAGTTCACCCCTACTACACATTATAGCGTGAACGCGCGCGTGTGTGTGTGAGGGAGAGAGAGAGAAGGCTTGTGGCTTTTCCAGACACACACACAGAGAGAGCAGAGATGGTGGCTGCCTGTGAGGGGAGGAGAGGAGAGGAGAGGAGAGGAGAGAGAGGAGAGGAGAGGAGAGGAGAGGAGAGGAGAGGAGAGGAGAGGAGAGGAAGGGGAGGAAAGGCGAAGGGAGGAGGGCCACTGCAGCTGAATGGTGTTGATTGGCCTGCAGCTGAATGGTGTTTGATTGGCCTGTTTGAAAACACATGAACTGCAGAGAGAGAGAGAAGAAGGGATGGGGATGAGAAGAGAAGGGTATATAGGCGCGCACTAGAGAGAGAGAGAAAGGGCGATCTGTGATTTTTCTTTCCTTCTTTTTTTTTCTCCTCTTAGTGCCACGCCGTGCCGTGCCGCGCTGCAGCCCAAACCACATTAGAGCAAATGAATCCATTCCACCTCCTGTTATGGCAGCGCCCTCACAGGGGGGCTCTGAGGGAGGGGAGGGGAGGGGAGAGGAGGAGGGTAGGAGGGAGAGGAGGCTTCAGAATTGAAGGATGGAGGGGGGGCGGGGGGGGGGGGGGGGGGGGGGGGGGGGGGGGGGAATGATGGGCACGGGTAGAGGGAAGGAGGCGAGAAGAGATGCACGCTGGGTGGCTGTAATGATGTCTGAGCCGGGCAGAAGAAAAGGAGGAGGAGGGAGGAGGAGGGAGGGAGGAGGGGACAGATTAGATAGGAGAGAGAGCTCATCTTTTGAAGCAGAGAGAGAGAGAGATGAGAGAGCAGGTCCCCTGCCGTGCCTAGAGAGCATGCAGGAGAGATGCTTCCTCTCCTCTCCTTCAGCACACTGTCTGTCTGGGTGATCTCTTATGTGTGTCTGTGTGTGTGTGAGTGTGTGTGTGTGTGTGTGTGTGTGGCTGCAGCATAAGTCCACTCTGCAGGTGCAGGGCAGTGCACCGCGCCACGCCACTGCAATGGCCTGACTGCACTGCACTGTCCCATACACGTAAACGCCACTGCAATGGACTGTCCTATACACATAACGCCACTGCAATGGACTGCCTGCACTGCACTGCACTGTCTTACACATAACGCCACTGCAATGGACTGCCTGCACTGCACTGCACTGTCTTACACGTAACGCCACTGCAATGGACTGTCCTATACATGTAACGCCACTGCAATGGACTGTCCTATACATGTAACGCCACTGCAATGGACTGACTGCGCTGCACTGCACTGTCTTACCACGTAACGCCACTGCATTGGACTGCACTGCAATGCACTGTACTGTCTTACATGTAACGTCACTGCAATGGCTTGATGGTAACCGCAAGGTTGCCATTTCGAACCCGGGCTCCCCAGAGTTAGTGTCGAAGTGTCCAAGACTCTGCAAGACTCTGGACCCCTAATTGCTCCTGATGTGCTGGTTGGTGCCTTGCATGGTTCCCTCCGCCATCGGTGTAGTGAATGTAATGTACAATCTATGGAAATGAACCTTGGATAAAGGCGCTATGCACCATTTACCATGTACTACACTGCACTGCACGCCACATCACATCATCACTGCACTGTATATAATATATAATATATATTATATATATAATATATATATATACAGTATATATATCTTCAAGTCAAAGTGTGAAAACGCTACAGAATTCTAATCTCAGTCATCATTTTGCTTGACTTTACACACACACTATAAACGCTTACACTGCACTGTTTTCCGTGAATTGGGGAGATTTTTTTCACGTGAAACCTGAGGTTTTCTCTTTCTAATGAGTGTGGTTTCTGTCTGTCTGTCTGTCTGTGTGTGTGTCTCTCTCTCCCTCCTCCCCTCCCTCTCTCCCTCTCTCCTCCCCTCCCTTCCTCTCTCCCCTCCTCCTCCCTCCCTTCCTCTCTCCCCTCCTCCCTCCCTCCCTGGGCCTTTCCTGCCCCTTCTCTTACATACTCCAGTGCTTTTCATATTACTCTGCTTGTGTTTCTGAGCACTTATTTCTTGCCCCCACTTCCCCGGCTTGTTTTCACATCAGGATGGAGAGAGAGAGAGAGAGGGGGGATGCTGCTGTTTTGTTTGTGGTTGGTTCGGTCTGCTGTGAATCAGAGCTAGCCTCTCACTGCTCTCACCC
>NC_139704.1:25301684-25311684 GCF_964188405.1 Protomyctophum parallelum
GTCATCATTTTGCTTGACTTTACACACACACTATAAACGCTTACACTGCACTGTTTCCGTGAAATTGGGGAGATTTTTTTCACGTGAAAACGGAGGTTTTCTCTTTCTAATGAGTGTGGTTTCTGTCTGTCTGTCTGTCTGTGTTGTGTGTGTGTGTCTCTCTCTCCCTCCCTCCCTCCCTCTCTCCCTCTCTCCCTCCCTCCCTTCCTCTCTCCCCTCCTCCCTCCCTCCCTTCCTCTCTCCCCTCCTCCCTCCCTCCCTGGCCTTTCCTGCCCCTTCTCTTACATACTCCAGTGCTTTTCATATTACTCTGCTTGTGTTTCTGAGCACTTATTTCTTGCCCCACTTCCCCGGCTTGTTTTCACTCAGGAGGGAGAGAGAGAGAGAGAGGGGGGATGCTGCTGTTTGTTTGTGGTTGGTTCGGTCTGCTGTGAATCAGAGCTAGCCTCTCACTGCTCTCACCGCTGCGTGTTTAAGGGGAGGATTGTAATATGCACACAGTATAATTGGGACGTGTCATCCTTTGCTTTTGCACCTCTGGTGAAGTGGAGCCGAGTGGAGCGGGGGGGGGGGGGGGGGGGGGGGGGGCTAGACCCCCCTGTGGTCAAAGATGTACAGTAGATATTGGGTTTAAGTGTTAAGATATTTTCTGTAAAGTGGCGTGCGGTGCGTAAATGGTGCATTTATACAGCGCCTTTATCCCAGGCGCTTTACATAGATGTGTGCATTACATTCACCCATTCACACACACATTCATACACCAGATTGCGGCGGAAGCCATGCAAGGCACCAACCAGCACATCGGGAGCAATTTGGGGTTCAGTGTCTTGCCCAAGGACACTTGGACATGTAGACAGAAGGAGCCGGGATTCGAACCGCCGACTCATGGATCATTGGACGACCTGCTCTACCTCCTGAACCACAGTCGCCCGTGCGTGCGTGCGTGCGTGCGTGCGTGTGTACTGTATGCAAAGCGTCATAGTATATAAGTGTCGTTAATATTCTGAATAAAGCCATGGAGACTTGGCATTCAGTAATCGGGTGGTATTGTTATGGTCGGATCCACATGGCTGTTGAAACGTTTAACCCCCCTGGTTCAAACATCCTTATCCTAAACATCTCTCGCTCCTCAGAATCGGCAAGATGGGGATGGCAGTTCGGTTCATGTTCTTGTTAGTCTTTGTACTAAAAGCGCGTATGCGTGCGTGTGCGAGATTGGAGGGGACGTGTGCGCGCGTGCAGTGAGGGGCGGCCGTGTTCCCGCAGAGGTATGTCATCTGTTATGCAACGCCATGTTTTCTATTCCTCAACTCTTTTTTTCCCACACCAGGCCTTTCCCAGTGCAAAGGAGAGAGAGAGAGAGAGAGAGAGAGAGAGAGAGAGAGGGCCTTTCCCAGTGCAAAGGAGAGAGAGAGAGAGAGAGAGAGAGAGGGCCTTTCCCAGTGCAAAGGAGAGAGAGAGAGACATGTGTGCATTAGTGGGTCAGTTAGCCTGGACAGTGAAGCGGATAGTTGGACACTGACCACAGTGACACCGACATCATCACCCCGGTCAGCGCTCACAACCGTGAGCCGCTCGTGCTTTTTTTCTGGCGGGTTCGACAAGACGGACATGCAACTAAATTAGCCTATAAATCCGGAGGCCGACGACGACACCCAACGAAACGCACCCGGGTTCCACCCACATCACATACTAATGTAATCTACTCCTCTCTCTCTCTCTCTCTCTCTCTCTTCGCCTTTGTCTCCGCAAACAGAGAGGGGTCTCCCTCTGAACGAACAGGCCCTGCATGCAACACAGCTTAGACACACACACACACACACACACCACACACACACACACACACACAGAGAGAGAGAGAACAGAGCATCAAGGGAGGAATATCAGAGGTGGGGGGGTGGGGGGAGAGGTAATCCCACCCTTGTTCGGAGGTGTGTGTGTGTGTGTGTTGTGTTGTGTTGTGTTGTGTTGTGTTGTGGGTGGGTGGGGGCTACAGGAGGGAAACAGTTAATCAATAGCCCACAAGGTCAGACAGCCAGCGTGGCGCGGCGCGGCTAGGAGGAGTGTGCCCAGTTAGTGGTCCGTGGTGGAGCCAGCCGCCCGGGCCGCGTGAGGGGGATTTGTAGCACTTGTCAGGAGCTTAAAGGAGCCCTCGCTCTCTCTCTCTCTCTCTCTCTCTCTCTCTCTCTCTCTCTCTCTCTCTGCAGACCGCTGGCTCACCGGCTGGCTGCCTGGATGGCTCACTGGGTAACATGAGGTGTGATGTAGGAGAGGAGAGGAGAGGAGAGGAGAGGAGAGGAGAGGAGAGGAGAGGAGAGGAGAGGAGAGGAGAGGAGAGGAGAGGAGAGGAGAGGAGAGATGGGAGAGATGGGGAGAGGAGAGGAGAGGAGAGGAAGGGAGAGGAGAGGAGAGGAGAGGAGAGAGAGAGGAGAGGAGAGGAGAGGAGAGGAGAGGAGAGGAGAGATGGGGAGAGATGGGAGAGGAGAGATGGGGAGAGGAGAGGAGAGGAGAGGAGAGGAGAGGAGAGGAGAGGAGAGGAGAGTTCCGCTCAGTGGCAGGAGAGGGAGACATCTTCTGGTCAGCGGGTGACACCGCAGCCTCTGTGGGCCTTATTATAATTCTAATTCCACTGAGGTCATCCCATGGGTCCAATCAATGTGGCTATATCATTTAGTCTAGTGACAAGCTCTTGTTAATATTTTGGTCCAATATTTATAAAACCCCACCAGACACTACTACACCACTATCACAGTGTTTCCTGAATAGAAGCGGAATCTAAAGGTCCTCATAGACCAGGACGGGCAACTTTGACAATGGTGAGGGCCACTATATTTCCATTGCATGTTTGGAATTGTAACAAGCTGAAATCTATATTCAGATATTATCCTGCAGGGCACATTAAGTGATTGTGTATCACTTAATGCATGGCCCCCGGGCCGTCAGTTGCCAATGTACGTCATAGATTGATGAGTTTTTCGACAAAACCTGGATTAGACTGTTTTTCACTGCACACTCCAGTACCGTACGGCAAAAGCAGGGCGTCAGTTTTCCCTTTCTGCCCGCGGGATCAGGTCAGGTCATGGTCGTTATAGCGTTATAGCGCTCTTGTTGAACGGGAGTGTTTTAGCCTAAAGGGCTAAGGATAAGGAACAAAACAAAGAAAGAGGACTTTCTTGGTTTGTTTTGTTCTCCACGTGCAGAAATCCCCCCTGACTCATGCTCTGTCACAGAGGACCACGTATCCAGCAAACACCTCGCCGCTGAGGTAACCGTACTCTGTTAGCGTTAAGCCCAGAGGATTATAGCAAATATATATATACGGCTCGCTCTCCCCTTTTGATGTCCCTGCCTTTAAGGCCCCAATCGAGGCGCTGGAATTTCAACCTTTTGTGTTTACGCAACCCTTGTACTGTGTGTGTGTGTGTGTGTGTGTGTGTGTGTGTTACATGTGCACACTCGTACGTACGTGTGCAAACGATTGTAAGCTCCATCCGTTGTCCTTTCTAGTGTATTCTGGCTTTATCCATGAAAAAAAACTCCTGCTGAGTTAACACATTATAATGTTCTCCCATATCCATCTTGTGGTCTCTCTCTCTCTCTCTCTCTCTCTCTCTCTCAGTGGGGACTCTTTATCCGCCGCCCTGCATGATCGGGGGTTCTCCCAGTTCAGTAGGCGTGTGTGTGTGTGTTGTGTGTGTGTGTGTGTGTGTGTGTGTGTGTGTGTGTGTGTGTGTGTGTGTGTGTGTGTGTGTGTGTGTGTGTGTGTGTGTGTGTGTGTGTGTGTGTGTGTGTGTGTGTGTGTGTGTGTGTGTGTGTGTGTGAACGGTGTAGTGGACTAACACTGATTGAGATAACACAGGGGAAGGGACGGACGGAGGGGCGATGGGGCGGGGGGCAGAGCAGCTCCATTGTAAAACCTCTGATATGTGAGCTAAATTAGCTGATATGTCATTAAGACATCTGTCTGTATCTTCTCAAACCTTTTCATGTGAAGGACGCCCCCCCAAAATGACCCCCCAAATGTATTTGGCTGCACTCTCAAGAACATCACATGCTAGGGACCTCCTGAAGCAAACATTTTACTTAAACATTTCTTTGCTTAAAATGATTGAGAGCGAGACAGAAATCCAGGCGGATAGAGATTGTGCCACTATAGCTGCCTCTCCTCATGTCTCTGAGAAGTGAGCATCATATAAATCAACGTGTTCTTCTGTGGCTGATAACTTGACGGTGAGATGCTGCTCGTCAACGCAGATAGCAGGGTGACGCAACACCCCCCCCCTCCCCCCTCGCTGTCTGGAGGACGAGGCCTGTTTGTCACCCCCCACTGAGCCACACTAATGGGCTTCTAATGCACACAGAATAACTCTTCCTTTACTTCCGGACCTTCCCTAGTATACTTCCTTCACAGCAGGTGTTACCGATGATACTAATGAAAACTCTGTTCCATCTACTCAAACTTCTCAAACTTTTAAACACTTAATATTAATATTAATAATATAATATAATATAATATAATGTAATGTAATGTAATGTAATATAATGTAATGCTGCTTGAGTTTGTCAAAAGGCACTATAGAGTGCCACGCAGATGAGGCAGATTTCACTGTGAAAAGCTCCGCCCTTCCATTTCCCTCCAAAACCGGGAGTTATAATTTTCCATTACTACCTCGTGCTGTCAGAATAATTAGGAAGAACTCCCATTCTGCACATTACCTCTTCAATCTCCTCCCATCAGGCAAGAGATATAGAAGTATCAAGAGCTCAACATCTCGCTTCAGAGATAGCACTTACCTCGTAGCCATTAGACATCTGAACTTGACTCATTAGGGAGGTTGGGCTGATGGATGTATGTGTGTACAGTATGTAGCAATATGCATATAGCACTTTAAAAAACTGAATGTAATTCCTATTCTGCTGGTTTTTGTATTCTTGTTTTTGTATCTATGGTTGTCTGTATATGTTGAGTATGAACCAAGACAAATTCCTATCAACTTGTTGACATGGCAATAAATTATTGAATCTTGAAGTCTCATCTCTCTTTAGAAGCGTTTATATTCCAAACGAGATGTTAAGTCAGAAATGAGGACGGAACATGGCCGTTCTGATCAAAACCATGGCCAGCGACGTGGATTCAGAGATAATAGACAGTTTTGTCGGCCCATAAACAAGGAAGTGAACAATGTGCGCATGCGTAAAACATGTCCAGGAGCTGTGCAGTGCAAGGCGTTACACACCCATACGGGGCCATTTGGAACACACTTAAGGGCACTTTGAGACCCACTGGTGTAGCAGAGTGTTAGCCAACATGCACCATAGCAGCACCCTGGATGGAACTGAGCTTTCATTAGTATCAGTGGTAACAACTGTGAAGGAAGTATAGGGAAGGGGCCTAAGTTCTTTCCAATATGACTACTGTGTGCGTGTAGAGCCTTTTGAGGGCAGGGTAAGAGAGAGCAGAAACCTCTTATCTCCTTATTTGAATGGATTTATTTTTATTTTGTAAATTAACACCTACTTGATCATACTACATGCAGCGTCACAAAAAAGCATGCATCGAAAGTATCTGTTGTAGATCGGTTGTAGATCTGCTACTTTTGAATTTGAATGCTGAAAACAAGTAACAGTTTTGGACATGCGAGGTTTCCACCACCGACAGAGACGACGGTATACGTGAACAAAAACCCCCCCAAAAAGCTGTAAAGTTGTTGTTTCCAGTGTGTCAATGATGAACCGCGAGAGGAGCGCTCCATGCCAAAGGAACGCCGCTCGAAGGCACGCACCCCTCCTCCTCCTCCTCCTCCTCCTCCTACGCAGGGAGGAGGAGGAGGCACACGCAAACGCGTTGATCTCCTCATGCACGCAGGGTGTCATGTCGGTGTCACAGAGCCGTCAGCGGGTTGGTTGAAACATTCTGAACTCCCCCGCCGGCTATACAAACAAACAAACTCCTGCCGTTTGTAACCGAGGCCTCTGTCTGTCTCTTGTTGTTGCAGAGTAACAGGAGCTTAATGGCGACCCGCTAGAGTCATCAACATGAACGCGCTACCGTCGATGGATCGGCACATCCAGCAGACCAATGACAGGCTCCTGTGCATCAAACAGGTGTGTATAATGAGGATTCTGTCTCAATTTGACACGACCTCTCCCCTCTCCTCCTTTCCTCTCCTCTCCCCTTTCCTCCTCAACCCTCCTCTCCTCATTCATCCCATATTTCCTCTCTCCTCTCTCGTGTTCTCCTTTCCTCAATCCTTATAAGGGCATGTGTTATAGTCTAACCATTAGCTCCAGTCATGCAGATCATGTTGCACACAGGGTCAGAGAGAGAGTAACGTGCGCACGCGCACGCAGCCACGCGCGCACACACCCACACACCACAGACGGTCACATAGAGGGAAACGTGCATGTGAACACAGTCAGAGACTTCAAAGGGTTGTGCATACGAGACCAAAAGGTTGCCATCATGACTGCATGAAAAGGCCAGTTCTTCTTCTGTTCTCTCCTCCAGTGCTGGAAAGTAGTATTTATTCACTTAATGTTTGTTTAGAGCTCTTTTGTAATTTATATTTTATATAGATTTTTTGCATTTTGACATTGAGTACATTGTGCATAAATCAAGTGTCTTCTGTCCCAACATTGGGTCAGCCCATAGTATGCTGAAGCAAATATACACAACATTTAAATCAGCGCCAGAAGAGTAACAAAAGACATAAAAAATTGGAAAAAACCAACAAACACAAAGGGGGGGGGGGGGGGGGGGGGTCCTTGGGTTGTACTAACCCTAACCCTATGATTTGGAGGAAGAAAAAAAAACTTGGTCCAAGCATTCATGTTCAGGATACTGGAACTGGACTAGGATCTGACAGCTGCACTTCAGTCAGAACCAGAGAAAAGAAAGACCAGCACACACTGTATGATTTGTGTAACTGATGGCAAAATAATACTTATGCTTATACAAGCATGATTTTTCTTCTTGGGATTTAGAATAGTGCATGGTTTAGAACAGTGCTTCTAAAAAGAAAAGCACGCTGGGAGCTTGTACATCTATTTTTGAACATTTAGACCTTTTTTTTCTCTCTTCTGTGGGTCCCTGACACAAAACCTTTTCAGATCGTGGACCCCATGATATTATCATTTCGGGGGTCCTTGGCATGTGCGATAAACTGAACTCCCCGCTCGTCTGGTGCTATTACAGTATATTTCTAATAATCTTACTGTAGGATTTTAATGACTTGGTAAATTCAAGCACTGTTTTGAATGGATCTTTTATGTGCTTTGTCTTTCAGAAATTGTTTTACGCCTTTGCCCTTTAGTATTACTAATCTAGTATAGTCTAAATGTCTGGATTAAGAAGAGGGAGGAGATGGAAAAGATGGTGAAATTTAAACACTGTTGACAATACAGGTTCTGTGTTTATTCCCCGGTATAGTGTTGATATACCCTCAGGTGCCCTTGGCTTGTAAACACACTCAAGCTGTACTTTTCAGAAAGAACGAACATGCTGCACTCTCTGTCAACAGACTCATGGGTTGACAGTATATATAAATTGTACTGCAACACAGCTTCAGCACAAACGCAGACTCTGTACTCAGCGGATGGAACGGATATTCTGTCAAAGTGTTTCAACATTTTCTAATACATTTGAAAAACATCACTCTGGAGCTGTGATTTGTGATTTAAATGTCACGCCCAAAAATACGGAGGCCAGCTGCGTTAAAAACTCATCAAATCAGGTGTATAATAGGCTCTGTTTTTTTGGAACCATGAGGAACCATGACTTTGAATGACCCACGTGGTGTAACACGAGTGTTTTCAGTGAGCATCATTTTGGTGATGTAAAGAAGAGGCCCAACTTCTTCCCAATATGGCTGCTTGTGCATAGAGCCAACGTCCACATTGAACGCAGTCTGTCCGACTCTGACCTACAGTAAGTAGATGCAGCGAGAGGAGGCGGTGTTGTTTTAGGTTTGGATGACACAGAGCTCTATTGCATGCAGAGCAGACCAAGTGAACAGTGTATTGTGGGCATATACTTTAGTCTGACGTACCAATAGTCCCACATACAGTACGTGGCCGGTTAAGTCTCACCCGTGGCTTCTATTCTGCGTGCGGTGAAGAGATTCTTGGAAGAATGAGTGTGTTGCCATCTGCCCTCTGGAATTCCTGTCCTCAGGCAGTTAGGGTTTGGGGAACACTAGGTAGGGTATCAGACTGTTAGGAGGACGTCGGACCAAAGATATGCACCCGTTTCTGGTGTGTGGACACTGGACAGACAGACCGACAGACAGACCGACAGACAGACATACAGACATAGCTGTGTTGGATCATGCAGGTTGAACAGTGTTTCTGGTGTGGATAGAGACAGACAGACAGGCAGGCAGGTATCGTGAAAAGCAGCTTGGCCCTGTCCTGGGCTAAACGAGGACAAACCCATCAGCTCTGCCGGCGAGGGCAAAAAACACACTTTGAAGTTTGTCAGACGGCTGGCTTCCTTTTCATGCGCGCGCGCGTGTGTGTGTGTGTGCGCCTCATCACTGCCTCTCTCTCTCTCTCTCCTTCCCTCTGTCACCTCGTTGTCTCTTTCTCTGTCCTCTAAAGACCCACCCTCCTCCACCCCGCGCACGCTGTCGTCCTCGACACCCCCGCACCCCTCTATCTCTCTCACACACAGACAAACACAAACACATACACACACGACAAAGGCACTGTCTCAGCTTTGCGACCCTCTCCTCTCCTCTCCGTGACTCCACCACCAGGTTTCCATATTTCTGCTGTCCTCAGTCAGTGTCGAGGTTGTCAGGCTGTGTCTGGTGCACTGCTGAGTGAGCGCTGCAGAGAGAGAGAGAGAGACACAGAGAGACAGAGAGAGATACAGAGTGAGAGAGAGAGAGAGTTGAGTAAGTTGAGGTGTTCCAGACAGCTCCCTCCCGCTACGTGTGTCTTCAGGTCTGATTTATTCCGCCACCAAGGCCGGTATACGACAATGAAGCCACTTTATGGATTCTCATATCACTCTTCTGGCTTTACCTCAAACTTTCTGGTGTCAGCTATAGGGACCGACAAATTGATATAGCCTATATAATATCTGTCCTTTTCGCGGCGACCTCGCCGCAAAAAGGTTTGAGAGCTGACAGTTCTCTGAAAAACATGTGTTTTTATATCAGTGGTGCTCAAACTATTTCATGTCAAGGAGCCCCAGATTTATATGTATTTGGCCGCCGACCCCCACCTGAAAATATGTTGTTCCTTCCGGGGACCTCCCCCCAGAAACAAAGATTTGAGTTAAAAACGTTCACTCTGAAAGAAAATATATGCGCCACATTTTCACGATTTTTCAAAAATAGCAGATCTACAAGCTGAAACAAGTCGCTTTTAAGTCCCAGATGAGAAGAAGAATAAACACTTTTAAGAGAGAGAGAGAGAGAGAGAGAGAGAGAGATTGGATGACATGCAGACAGCTGCCAGGAGGACCAAGGGTGTTATTTTGTGCACTGCAGCCAAAGCCAGACGAGCAGAGCCTGTTTCATTGTGGTAAGACTAGAGATGGCGCTCAAACGTTTTCATGTCGAGGATCCCCATGAAGGGAGAAGTGGATAATGTTGCTCAGGAGAGGATAGTTCAAATAGCCGATCTACAAGCTCACAATGTCTCGATGTAGATCGGCTAGTTGAACTATTTTAAAAGGTTTTTTTAAGTAGTAAAAAATGGCAGATTAGTTTAGGGATAAGGGTGGCGCAGGATGAAGCCCTATATGCCTATTTGCTCCGACACTATGACGTAAAATTCTCCATTCATTGTCAATGGGTTTGTGAAGGACAAGGTTGGTGAACATACACTAAAAGCTGGATATAGGAGGGGCTGACGCCTTCCGTGAAAGCACTAAGGTTCCAAGAATGTAGAAACGGAACCAGAACCAAAGTTATTCTGGTGGAAAAGGAACCAGTTCTAGAACCAAAGTTGTTCTGGTGGAACAGGGGCCTTGCCTTTGAGAACCAGTGAG